>NC_064875.1:51719541-51739541 GCF_943734745.1 Anopheles darlingi
GCTGCTTGACCGCATTCGAGACCGCATTCTGTACTCCGCTCAAGATGCCACCGAAGAATCCGCCACCACCGGCTGCCGGTTTCTGCGTTGGCACCACGATGTTACCACCGGCCCCGTTGAACGAACCACCGGACGACGGACGGCCACCACCACCGCCGCCACCGGAGTATCCACCATTACCATACTGGCCGGCACCACCACCACCACCACCGCTGGAGTATCCACCGTTACCGTACTGGCCTCCACCGTTGTTGTTGTTGTTGTTCGTGGGCAAAGAAGGATAGAGGAAGGGACGGGTTGGGGCCGGCGTTGGCCGCTGACCGTAAGGATTGTTCGGGTTGAGACCGAGACTGCCCAGCACATCGTCATCGCTGTTACTGCCACCGGATGCTACCGGAGCGGATGGTTTCGGTCCGTTGCTGTACACGTTGCTGGCACCCTCTGGTGGCGCGGTTCGGCCCCACCGATGAAGCGGAGATTGGAGCGAAGAGAAGCGAAACGAGGTGGCACGGTGTGAGGAGGAGCAGGAGGAGGAGGAGGAGGAGGTGAAAATGAATTTAGAAAATAATAACAAAGAGAAAAAAAACAAAAACAATACATAAAATTGATTGCTCCCGCGGTGGAACACGGCGGAACATGTAATCACGGAACCGCGGGTTACGGGGAAGACAAGCGAAAGCATCGGATGTAAGAAGCAACCGAACAAAAGGCGAAAGAAAACACAAAGTACACACGGAAGGGAGGTGCGAGGTACGAAAGGTACGCGCGATGCGGATCAATATTGGAACAGAAAGCGGATTAACGGAACATCTACACACACACACACAAACGTACACTAAACGATCACGAAAGCATCATGACTCGATAGACGCGAGTGAACTGAACTGTTCGTGTCAGAGCTCACGAACTGGCGGACCGTCACGATGATTGACACGGAATGGCCCCTTTTTTTTTGTTTTCGGTAAAAAGGAAGCTCATCCGTCAAGAGTGACACGTCCGGAGTGATCCCCGGATCTTACAAAACTATACAATGTAATGTATCGCAAGTGCTGCAAGTTTCCCTCGCAAAACGCTGTCCTATTAGCCCCGGTGCTGGTTTGGACATCAGCATCGTGCAAAGCAATTTGGACGGATTAACGGAACGCCAATATGCCAAAATGGCGAATGGTGAGAAGTGAGCTGAGACGGCACAAATGAATAATGTAAACATAACATTACATAAAACAAAGAAAACGGAATAACCCAGGGCGATGTGATGGAATGAAAACGTATAAACGTACGATCGATGGATTCGTTCACTCTAATCGGGGTTTTCGACATTATCATCCTACAAGAGATTTATTTACATGATCATTGCATCCGGCGGTTCGGTGTGCTCTCCGGTAATCCCGTTTGCACCGAACAGACAGAGATTCGATTGAGACCTTTTTGGTACTTTTGTCGTCTAATCTGGATTCCACTACCTATCCAAGGGATAGTCCAAGGTGAGATTCTCGTTTCTAACCAACCATAAGTTGACTGCTGCTGGTGACTTCCCTTGGAACGGTAATGTGGAATGGGATTGCAGGGAGAAGGTGGTGGTCGGATGGCGGTTTCAAGGGACGCCACAAGCGACAAGGTTTCCGGGCTTGTTGTTGGGTGTCAGGTATTGCTCGGTGATTTAGGGACTTGCTAGCAAACACCTCAACAACCCAGCCCAAGGGACTGTGCGCTAATGTACTGAGGGTACAGGAGCTATTTTACACCTCGAGCCACGCCACTGCGCATTGCTGTGTGACCACCCCTTCTCCTTTCACCATAGGACCTAATGTCCTCGTCGGTCGGGCCATTTGGATACCGGGAGAAGCAACATCATCACCAACCCGGCGTGGTTCTATCAGTTCATTTATGCTCTAACTTCATTTTGTTCATTCTCGCTTTTCTCTCTCTCTCTCTCTAGCTTCCTCTGTCTCACGGTCTCTTTCGTTCTCTCTACAGCTTAACATCGCCACGTAGCGCTTCTCCTGTTCCCTGTCTTCAGCGTGCTGCTGCTGCTCCAGCAGAACCTTCGCGATCCTGGCTTTGCCAAACATGGGGGGTTTAGAGCAACCCCCAGCGCCACCTTAATACCTCATACACACTAGAGCACTGCAATAAGATTCTATCTTAACCAGCACAGCACACTGCACAGCTGTGGCCACTACGGCTATGGCACGCCACCTCGCGTCATTGCCTCATTGCTTCTTTTTACATGCATTGCTCCAATGCCCGTCAATCTTCTCGCGTTATTGATTTAGTTTTTTTTTGTTTCGTTTCGTTTGCGAACTCATCTTCATCTTTGCTTCTTTTTACATGCATTGCTCCAATGCCCGTCAATCTTCTCGCGTTATTGATTTAGTTTTTTTTTTGTTTCGTTTCGTTTGCGAACTCATCTTCATCTTTCTCATCTTCAATAACGCGAGAAGATTGACGGGCAAGAAGCAGCCCTTTTCCCCAGCCC
Organism: Anopheles darlingi; assembly: GCF_943734745.1. Taxonomy (NCBI): domain Eukaryota; kingdom Metazoa; phylum Arthropoda; class Insecta; order Diptera; family Culicidae; genus Anopheles; species Anopheles darlingi. The sequence continues at coordinate 51,722,021 of NC_064875.1, forward strand.
GAACCAACTGGTTTCCATTTGTTTCGGGGGCTAAGCGGATCTACTCAGGTATAAGGCTGTCTTTGCTTAGCGGTCGCCTTTGTGCTAATGGATTCGCGGTTTTGCTAATTGCCTGTGTTAGTTCCATTTCATTCCAGTTTCCCCCGTCCTGTCTGCTACTAACCATCAACGCCGATTCATTCATCCTTTTTCTATCTTCCCCTTCTATCGTGTTTTGTTCATGTCTATCAGCGCAAGTGTGGTGGAAGGGTTTGTTTGTTTTTCAATTTTTCAAAATTTATTTGTAAACTTGCTTTTTTTCTAGTTGTTTGTTGCTTAAGTATTCCTGTAATCATCTTGGTTTAGTTTCGGGAATGTGTTCCTGCCTCTGTGTGTGTGTGTGTGTATGTATGGCGAGCGATAGTATGCTCGGTGGAGTGTGTTTGCATGTCAACCTGCACTGTATATCGGAAGATGTGAAGAACTGTCAATCAATGTGAACCATGATTCGCTAATCGTCGCGTCACCTTCGTTCGCTTTCTTTCTTTCCTTCTTTTGTTCTTTTTTTTGTCTTTTTAATTTTCGTTCCTTCTTTTCTATTTCTACCTTCACGTTGCATGCCCATTAGTGACATTTTTTGTTTTGTAAAACTTATTAACATTTGCCCACCACCACTTAGCTATCTTTTAATATTTTAAATTCTTTTCGACCCTTCCATTTTCCCACCTCCCGTCGTCATTTCGTCATTATGGTTGATGGTGGTTTGCTAAGTGATTACAACAATTACTTGCTTCGTCCTTAGTTTTGGTGTTAGTGATTTGCTCTGTAGTAGTAATAGTAGTAGTGGTTGGTGGTGGTGCAACATCAACTTTGGGTTCACTTTCGCTAACGCGGACAACTGGAAGTTTGTTCTTAGTAGCCCATTCGTTGATCGAGAAGAAGTTTGCAATTCTGTCCTATCGAGCATTCTCAGCTAGGCAGACCTAGGATTGGTTCGGTGTGCGCATTTAACGGTTTAGAGTGTGTAAATTTTGGAAGTGATGGCTTTAAGGTTTTTACAAGTTGCTGTCTCTCGAATAATCCCCTTTCTTCTTTTTCTGCTGCATTTCAGCATTTGAAATTGCGCGACTAAACACGTAGGCGGCGTTTGGCTGGCTCTTCTTCGAGCTGCGGATTATTATGGAGCATGCAGACACCGCGCTAGAGTGTTAGAACAAACACCGTTGGAAGTTTGTCGCGCGTCGTTTGACATCTATTCGAGTGCGCGTCCAGTGAGTACCCTCTTCCCGAAACACTTCCCGGGAGGTTACTCTGCTGCTGCCTAAGTGTAAAATGTACAAAAAACCGATACAACCAATGGGGGCATCCGGTTGCTGGAGATATTGTTAGTGCAATCCACCGGTTATTCACAAGATCCTCGGGATGTGAACTGAACCGTGCAATGGAAGGTATGGGTTAGGGCATGAAACAACGGGATTAGACCCAGGGACCAATGACGTGAGAAGGACAAGGGTATGGAAGGAGGAATTGTGAAGAAGACAGAGAGAGAGAGAGGGGAAATTATAAAGCAACAGAAGACCGGGAAGTGGCGAACCGAAGGTAGAGGAAGGGCAGCAGCGCACCAAGCGCCAGGAGCAGTGTGTGCGGGGTGGTTCGGGATCGGGGAGCCGCATTGCGGGGCCGCTTGTCCGGCTGCTTGTTGTAGAGGAACTGATTCCAGAGGCTCGGCTCGGTCGAGGTGGGGTTCGGGTTGGGATGCTGAGGATAGAAGGGGTTGTGGGGCGACGCGCCAAAGTTGAACGGTGCCTGCGGGATGACCGGCGGCTGGTTGAGCGGTGGGTAGAGGGGCTGAAAGACGGCCGGACTGCCCGCGCCCGGCTGCGGATAGTTGCTGAAGAACGGTGACCGCGTCGACTGGACGCTGCCGAAGATGTAGTTCGGATCGATCGCCATGTTCGGGTAGCCCGAATCCTTGCTGCCACTGACCACCTTTGTGTTTTCCGGGGCCGGATTCAGACTGAGCACGCCTGCAAGAGCGGGAAGGACAGAAGAAGGGATTCGATTGATTCACACACACACACACACGGACAGACAGACAGACAGAACTGGACACAACACATAGACTCAAGGAAAAGAAGGACATTGGGGCGTTGGGGAGTGAATGTTCGACTTCAAAAAGGACACCTCACAACCACGCATGCAGAACGCTCCATCCCTTAGAATCTTAGAAGTCCCTCAGAGAAGGGTCCGAGATGTTTGTTGATGAGTTTTCCCGGTGATCATCATGCAGATGTAAAACCACAATTGACGCAGTGCAACCGCCACAATGAAATGAGGTCGACGATTCGGCGAGACCCGTTTCGTGCGGCAAAAGGTAAGTTACTACTAATTGCATTCGTGCAGTGGTTGAACAGGTTAAACTATGGACATACACACATCACGGTGTGTGTCCTGCAACCGTCCTTCACCGTCCGTCCCAATCTGCTTTCTGTTCGAACTTCGATCCGCTCGTCCGCTTGTCACCGTTTCTCCTCGCATTTGACGACGTCGAAACATGACAGTCGAAGCACTCTCCGAACCAAGGGCCTCTCGGAACCTCTCGGAAGAGCTGTGCGGAGGGCAATGTAGGGAGGGGGTAGTTTCTTCTACATCTTCTTCTTCTTCTTCTTCTTCGTTGTCTTAAAGGTACAAAGGCAAACAAACTCAATTTACCGCTCGGTCCAGCACTGACACTGGGATCGGTGTTCTTCTTGCAAGTCGGATACCGGCCACAGTCGTTGCCCTCGCGCTGCCCGATCGAGCACGACTCGTACGCCATCACGCACACCTGGCTGGACAGGCAACCGATATCGCTGCAGGTACGTCCATACTCTGGAAAAACAGAGAGAAAAGCAGAAACGACAAGAGGGGAGGGGCAAGGGTTTGCCAAACTTTAGTAGTTCCTGGGTTTTTTTTTATAACCGTAGTGTCCTAGCGCTATAGAGAATGAGTGTGTGTGTGAGAGAGAGCAAAACGAGGGCTGTTGAATTGGGTTAGTCGCCAGGACGCAAACTGATGCCACGCCATGGGGCGAGGGTCGGTTGTTAGTCGTTTGTTAGTGCACCTGCACCAGATGGGGTTAGTTAGTTTATCAATGGGTTACAACTACCTACAGGCTACCTTTGTAAGGTTTGAGCTTTGAGAGGTTAAGTTATCGTGAAGACAACACGAAGATAGATATTCGAGAGGATCTAAACGTAGGAACCAAGGGCGTGAGTGTACTATTCACCCATAACATAACCCAAAATGAAATGATCGAACCATAATTGAATTGATTTAGTGTATGCATTAAATACAATACAACGCAAAAAATGTGCATCTGACGAGTAAGACACTATACACAATTAAAAGCTACACAGGGTGAGGATCAATTGCTATAATTTTCATTCGAAAATAACATAAATAGCACCTTGTTTTAGTGTTTACACAATGGTATACTTTATAATCTCCGTTTGCGAGCAGCTTTGTCTTATTTGTAAGATTCTAATGTGCTAGAGTGCTTATTAAGTTATCGGAATCTTCGATAAGCTCTTGCATACCTCACTCTTCAATAGTGGATGCAGCAGCGTTGGCATTGTTCGGTCCTAAGAATTGAAAGCTATACATAACGAAGATGTATGTGAAACTTGCAATGTTCTGGCCTTTAGCCTGAGTATACTAAACCCATCGACGTTTTGCACTCGAAAACTCTATCAAACAACTGAAATGATTGAGGAATGTTGCCGACGGCATGTTGATGAAGCACTTCATCAAGTCAAATAGACAAACGCAACACAAAAACACCTATATCCGCCCCAATAAATTCTAGAATCCTCCCATGCTGGCCTTGCAGTGATTGAGTAAATCGATTTTTATACACACACACACACACACACACACACAGATGCATCCAAGAGCAGCAATAAACATGAACTTATTGCTGGAATACATGAATACCAATTAGCTTATTATTTATTTCCAATTATCCTAACGGTCGCCACTTCCCGACATTAACTTCATCACCGGCGCGAGCCCTCGGAAAAGCCGCTCGGTTCGCTCGTAGTCCACCGCAAACTCCAGCTCTCAGGTCCGCTCGCCAAGGCTGTCGTTTGTGTTGCTCATATCCGGGGTACATCATAATTACCGCCATAAACAGCAGCGATGCCAGGAATGACAGGTTGTTACTGTGGCTCCATCGTTTGGCAGAAACCCAATCGCGCCCATCGCGCCGCGAGTCTCGCAATCGAAATCGACACAACGAAACTGGTGGCCACCGGCCGACCGGCAGACCGTCGGTACTTCTTCGCTAATGAATTGTTTTCCAAAATGGCGTCCGTAGTGTGCAAAGCGAATGCCAATCATAAAAAATGCACCGGCCCAGCGGCCGGCCGCCCCACGCGCATATCTGTCGTCCCCATCAGACACATCGCCGGTCGGCCGGTCACCGGTCGGTTGGTCGGTCTGACGGTCTAGCAGCTGCTGTCTCCGGTGTCGATTGCTATCGATTACCGGGTAATTAGTGCGAATGCATTTGGATGTTTCGATACGGTTCGGACGTCCAAAATCGGGCCGTCCACTCTTGGCCTGGCCTGGCCTGTCCTGTCACGAGGGGACACGGTACACGATGAATTTTAATTCAATTACCGGACACCCGGATGGAAGTGCTCGATGGCAGGGGTAAGGGTAAGCAGTAAGACTCAGACAGAGCCACTCGACTGGGTTGACCTCAAAAAACAAGGGAAATAGCCTGCCCCGGGACGGGGGTGAATGCGACAACTGCGTGGTCCGTAGCCCTTGCACGCGGCATTGCGAAATGCTCATTTTTAATCACAACTCAGCCTCGATCGTGACCATCGTCGCCGCAGTCGTCGTCGTTATCCCGGTCGTCCCGGTCGTCCCGGTCGTCATCGATGACAAAGTTGGTGTTCACGGATGAAGGGATGCCAGCAGCAGCAGCATAAAGGCGGGAACGGAAACGGCGGCGGTGGGGAAAACCGAACGGTGAGTAGAGTGTGCCAAAAGTTCGGCCAAACTGGAGCATTGTGGAATGCATTTGTAGAGTGACAAGCGGTTGTGCCTCTGTGTGTGTGTGTGTGTGTGCGCGACACAAGCAAATCGTCGTCGAACTTGGTCGAACTGCGAGATGGGCAGGTCTGCGGTGGAGGAGGGAAGGGGACATGATGTTTGTTCGTGCGGCAGCTGCCGAAACCCGTAGTGCACAGTAGGCAAGTGGGTCATCTAGTGGATCTGGGGGGGGGGAACCCCCGGGGAAGGGCGGGGAAAGGATATCTCCGCCCCGTTTTGCGCTGCTCCATCCATCGGTGGAACGGAGCAAACCGTACCGTATGATAAGTCCAACATCCCTCCCATCGTCCTCCCAAAAATCAATCATTTCGTAATCAATCATCAACCGAAGCGAGAGAGCGATGAATTTGGGATCGTCCGATCGCTGGGCGGTTCAAAAAGGTCAGCTCTTCGCTTTTTACCACCCCCCCCTCGCCCCGGTTTTTTGGCTCCTCCACCCATTACTCCAACGGTGGTCAAGGGATTAGTCTAATGGTGATTTGTGTTGATGAATCATAAATTGCTCGTCAATCGCCCAGGGAGCTCCCTGGCGATGTAGGAAATATGTTTGATGAGCAGATGGGCACGCGCCATTGAAACTAGAGAGCTAGAGTGGGCAGCGAGCATGTCACACAACTGTCAGAAAAAGTTTAGAAAGTATTCTGTATTATGGGGGATCTGCTACTCATACAAACGAAATGGGACAAATACGGTTCTTCCATTTGTTCTACTGCTCCTCTCGACACAAAGTGCATTCCTCATGCCACACTCTAACTGCACAGGGCACACAGCGACCAGCGAAGCAGAATGAGTCAGCATCCATTCTTGAGTCAGCAGTTTGGAAGGGGAGCCGTTCCGTTTGAATTCAAATTATAAGCTGGGCGTGTACGTGGTCAGCGTTACTAATGAACTGCAAGGAAAGCGGAAAGCTGAAAGAATGGCACACACAGAGAGAAAGAGAAAGAAGTCGTGTGGCCGAAGAGTTCACTTGATGATGCCACATCTCTCGGCAGAACGGCCAACGGTTGTCGTCGGTGCGCGCACCCGTATCGGCACGTACACCTGGCCTGACTTGCACAATCGTCAGGTATTTTTGCTGGGGGAGGGGGGTAACCCTCTGAATCGAATTGTGGCTGCTACTAACGCTATTCGACCGATTTGATCAAGTATTAATTTTCTTTCCAAATTAATCATTGCAATTATAACGAACCGATGGCGTCATGCTAAGGAACGTTGTTCCGCTTCCTCGGAGTGTTCATAAAAAGTAGAAAAGGTAATCGAGACGCGATTGGTTAGGGCAGGTTAGGTCAGGTCAGGCCAGGCCCTGGCCTCGAGGTCGAGGGCCTCGAATGCCCTGCGGCACGTAATCGATCGGGATGCAATTCCGATATATGCTGGCTCAAACCATTCCTTCCCGACCCCTTTTTTCCTCACTAGTGATGTTCCGGAACGGAACCGGAGCAAATTATTATGTTTCCGAACACGGCTACAGCTAGCTCTAGGGATAGACCCCTCCCCTTCCCCGGGGGGACCAATCCAGAGAAGCAGCGAGGAGCTCGTGGCCGGTGGCCGGTGGGTGATGAATATTTATTTCCACCTCGGTAGCGGCAGCGGCAGGTAAGCTAGCTAGCTAGCCCAGGTCCAGGTCCAGGTCCCGGTTGCGTCAGCTGCTGCGCCAAGAAGTTGTTCATCTGCCCGGTTGGTTGGTCTGCGGCGGCCGGGTATTCACATTGACCACAGCTGACTGCAGCGTATCCTCGGTGCTCGGCTCCGGTGGATTGATCGATCGATCAGCCCTGGGCGAAGGGGAGTGCGAAGGAAATAAATTGAGCGAACAGCCGGAGAGTCGGAATAAGTTTCATCGAATTCCATTATTTCAGACTGCCCACACACACACACACTCGCTCGTTAGTTCCGTCCGGTGAATTCGGTGATCGATGTGTGTTTTGGTGGATGAGTCGATTACGCTTCTTCGCATCTAGATACTGAGCAAGAGTTGAAGAGAATGGTCCATTATCAATTGTGAAGTCGAAAAGGGATTCACCATGCGTTAGCTACTCCAAAAAAGCACCTTCCAGGAAGGTGCTGCTGGTCTATAAAGCTCCCCCACGCCCCAAAACAGGTCCAGGTGGAGGAGCAGTTTTATTGAAATCGTTTATGGCTTCATTCGTTAGCACAAAGTGCTGGAAGACGGTGACTCCATTAGGAAGTAGTTGGGCCAAAGCTCCGTCCAGCAAACCGAGTACCGAGTGGTTCGGAACCGCCACTCGAGTTGTGTCGAGTTGTTCGCAGGACCGCACAGTACAGTACATTCTGCCGTGTGTTGTTCGTATGTCATGTGCGTACTCCGTGGCCGAGATTATGATTGCCTTATTATTATTAGCTTGCATTAGCATATCAATTTGTAGGTCGCCAGCGTGTATCGTCTTCACGAAGGCAGCGCCCCACTGGGACGGTCCATTCGATAGTCGCTGTTCCGCCCACTTCGGCCCCTTTTTGGCGAGCGGTCCTTCCCGGCCACCGGTTGGACAGGAATTTCCAAACAAAATGGTCCGGATTCCCCGCTTGTGTGCTTCAACTTCAACTCGAGTTCGAGTCGAGGCGATCCGATTAAGAAACGGAATCTTTGGAATGTGTTTGCTCGGGGATCAAAATGTTGTCTAGGGAGATGGAGGAGGAGGGTGAGGAGGTAGGTAAAGGAGCGCAGACCACAAGCCAAACACAAAGTGTGGGAAGCAGGTGAGAAAAGCAGGTCAAACTCAGTTTCCTAGTCTCACAAACGCGAACACACACACACACGAAGAGTCTTAAGGCAAATACGGTCTATCGGTTGGAACTTAGAATCGAGGTCTATCGGGATGATTGGAATGCTGGTTCCGATGAGTGTCGAGAGCGCTCTAGAGCACTTTAAGGTTTGAAGGATGTTTCCTTCACTTCAAAATCAATTTCCAAATTTAAGGACGCACACTCGACTCCTTCAAGGATGTTGAATGGTACAGAATTGAAAGCCAATAATTACTTCCCTTCCGAAGCTAAACTTCCGATTCCGAAGCACGACCACAGCATTAAATTGAACTGTCCCCAACGAGTGTGCTGCTGTGGCCCAGGCATTGGTTTAATAAAGCAATTGAATACTAAAATATACGCCACGCGGTAGTGGTGTGGTGCAGACACGCCAGTACTGCCTGGCCATAATCATTGAAATCAAATTATGGGCCCCCCCTCCTTTTAATCACCGACTTATCGTTTCCTTCACCTACACCTGCCACGGCGCACAAACACGGAGCACAAAACGAACGAAGCAAAAACCATTCGCGCAATAAACACTTTATCATCCCGTGAATGCCCCACCGGATAGGATGGTGCTGCTGGCTGGCAGCAGAATCAACGGCCATTTCCTTGAACCGGGAGCGTCAGAGAAGGCTAGGGAGCGATGGTTGGCGCCTTTGACTTGATACCACTTGCTTCCAAGCGGGCAAGACGTGCCTCCCCGATCGACCAGGACGGAAGAAAATGTATAATCGCATTTCGTTTTCGTCGTTAATTGGCTGAATCAATCAAAATCACACTCTGGCCTCGTTAGTAGCGCGCGTTTAGTGTGAGCAGCGGGCACCGTCGGTTGAGGATTGATGGTATGAACTGTGGCTGTCTCTGTATAATGGATGTGCTTCACTGCATAGTTAATGCTGGGCTGCTGGAAGCTAATAAAATAGCGGCAGCATAGCTTGTGGAGAGTAGCGTTTGTGGAATGTGGAGCCCGTGTTTGAAGCCGCCGCTGCTTCTGTTTGAAGGAAGAAGTAACTAATAGCACACTGTTGCTATGGTTACCAGTATGCGCGGTAAATAGATTTCTTATTTTCGATCATAGTAACGTATAACAAGTATTGTGACTGTAGCCTCTTCTAGAAACTAAACAAAACACGCTTGAAATAAGAAAACGCTATTTCGAGACATTACAGTTTGGTGAAGATCTGTCTTATAAGTCGTCGGAATAAGTCGGATAAGTTTTCTATTTGGATATAACTTGACCCAATTTATCAAAAGATACGTTCATAGCGCGACTACACCAATGTCCCTTTTGGCATTATACTTGCGAAGAGCAAGCTATTGCAAATTATCATGAATTTCTGTTTCTTGGAATGATAAAATAATCAGATTATTCTTGCTATTCAACACTTCATTTGGAAAGAAAGGAGTTGCAATGTAGTTGTACATAATTTTTTCACATATTTTAACCCCTTTGGATTCAATGCACCCAAAAGTCAAAACACTGAATGGGTATTTATTATGTAAAATGTTGTTCATACTCGAATGTATCTTAATTTTCTACAAACTTTCTCATGATTTCGAACGCGAAAACTTTTCCATTCCGGACTAGTGGTTCTAGTGCTGTGTCAGTAGTGTTTAATGGTGAAAGTGCCACACATTAATGTGACCATAATTAGAGCTTTAGCGTGTGCTCATGAGGATGCCGGCTTTTTGCAACAAAAGGCACATTAGGGTGCATGAAGTGCGGAAGTAAACTTTTCGCCATTTACGTCCGTCCTACCACGCGTACACCACACACACCACGTACTGGGTTGCACCGTTCGCCAGGCCAGGCTCAAAATTTGAAACAAATTAACCCTAATGATACGGTTCGTACTCCTCGTGCCGCCCAAGCCACCGGGTCTGGAGCAGAACGAGCGCGAGCGAGAGTCAGAGGAGCATCGTGCATCGTTCCCGTCCACTTAGGCTAGTGTTGTTGGCGTTTATGTTTTTGGCTAATGGTGTACCATTTCTTTTCTCATGCAGGGCTGTGTGTGTGGGTGTCTGTTTCTGTGTGCATGCAGCTGTGGAAAAGTGAGGTTAAGCGCTGCACAAACCGTGATCAAAAATTCAACACGCATCACGCCCGCAGCAGCAGCAGCAGCAGAACCGGCAGGACCGGCAGGCAGCATCAGCACCAGCGGCAGCAGAAAACTATTTGCCTTTTTGAGAGAAGTTTTCAAGAAACAAAAATCCAGATCAGGAAGAGCTGTTTCGAGGCGCCGTCCGAGGAGGCGTCCTTCGCAACGTTATTGACAAAAGCAAAGCAGTTCCTCCCACCCCTTACCATTGACCTAGTTGCGTGTTTTCGTGCAAAGATCTGCTGCTGATGCTGCTGCCACTACAACTAATCCTGTGCCGATGGTTGCATCAGCTGCAAAAACATAACCTTGCCAGCGGCGAAGTGAAGGTCCTCTTCGTAGGAGTCTGTTTTCCGCTCCGGAACAACATATGATCTTCATCTGTGCCGTTCCGTGCCGTGCCGTGCCGAGCCTATTTCGGTTTGTTGAATAATCGTTTGCCATGCGCTGCTTTATATGCTGACCGTGCATCGTAAGGCCGACAGCATCGTTAGGCCAGGTTGTGTTTGTTCGCGAAACCTGGTGACGCAGAACGTGGCAGCTGCCTCCGAGGCAGCGCTGGGAGAACAACTTTTGGGTAAATAGCACTCACTAGGTGCCTCTATCGGTGCACGTATGGTGGTGCACGAAGATGTAGAACGTGGCCGTCTCTGGTTGCGATGATGCCGGTACGTTGCTTTTGGGGACCGGATACTCCAGCCGCTGGCTAGCATTTCTTAGACAAGCAAATGCCCTTCCACCATTCGCACAAACACTCAACGCTTCTGCTGAGCGAGAATAGAGAAATCTAAGGGCCTCGAGTGAAGAGGTAAATGGAATGGACTCATGAACCACTGCTGATGGTGCTGCTTGCATCGAAGTGCATAGACGTAGAGCTTAATTTTGTAAAAATGAACTCATTCAACGACGGTATAAGCAAATATTTAATGAAACACATGCTAATCTTATATCACGGATGTAACCGCAGCGCTTGCGACTGTTGGAGAAGTTCTATCCTTGAATTCATTTTTGAGTTTCCCTTTCCATAGACTTCCTTCCGGTCTGTCTCCCTATAAAGCGTTGGCATCATTAGCGGTAGCCGGCTCTGCTCTGTGCCATAATGTGCGCCAGGTTTACTATTAAGTTTAATGCCGGATGGTTTTTCTCTCCACAGAACAGAGGGACACTTCGAAAGGCCGTTTCTGCTCCCGATAAAAGCCGGTACCAGGTTAATCCAATGACCTACCGACAGCGCGTTCCCTCTCGTAGGGAACTGTGCTAATGGTCTGTGCTTCCGTGACAAGCTATAATCGGGCCTTAAGTCCACTTCCTCTGCTTGGAATAACACCTTGCCCGAAAAACCACAACCACCCCGTGCTTCGGTCAACCTCGGGAGGAAGGGCTAGTTCAAATCCATCCGGCACTTTGAAGTGATGGCCAGCAGCATATAAGGTTTAGCTTTAGCTTTCGGTTCGTTAGGTGTGCCGCCGGCTAATAATGGTGCCGAACCGACCGACACCTCTTGGTGTGCCGTGCAGCAGAGTGTAGAAACTCGTCACTTGGCCTTCGCTCCCGTTTTGGCCCGGTTAGATTAGAGGCAATATTTTATAATTGTACAACACTCACTCAGACACACACACACACCGGCATACACCCCGTACGTGGTGTAATCTAAATTGAAATCTTTCCTAGCTCCTGGCGTCCTAGTAGCGCCAGGGGGGGTGGTGACACTGCGGTCAACCGGGCGAAAAAGAATATTGGACCGCGCCGAAAAACCGCAACCGACGGGCCAAGGGGTTTGCGGGGTAAGAAAAGCCAGACTAATGGCGTACGGTCCAAGCGCCGCCATCGTGTGTTTTGATGGAACGAAGGATAATACGCTGTAGTTTAGAGGTTATGTAAAAGATCCTAGATAGATGGTTTGCCATTTGGGCAGTGCGGTATGGATGGCCATATAGTAGGCCGCATGTACCGACGGCCGACGGGACGGTTGCATGAAGACGAAGAACGAAACAAATGCCGAACTCGAACTCGAAACCCTGGAGAACCGGTTGTACCCTCCGGAAAGTGATGCAGTACATCAAGTAAAACATGCACGACGGTGGCGTAGTAATGATGATACGTTCAGTACTCGCCCCGCGTGTGTCTACGTGCGGCCAGGATGTTGAAGATGGTGGCCAGCGGCGAAAAATATCCCAAATAATCTGGCCAGAAAATGGCCGAAAGTGTACTGCATCATCAATCCACCAGCACGCGGCTCTTCGAGTACAACAACCGCGTGACTAACAACCTCAACCAAGCTCAACGGAACCAAGGAACACTGAGGCACGTCGTACGAGATCTGCAAAGGATCTGCGCGCTTGTGCTGTGTGGTAATGGTGGCCGTGCTGGTGGTGGTGGTAGTGGTGGTGGTGTGCCTCGGCCTCGTAACGACACCTCTGCTATGGGTATATTCCGATAAGGCAACGATAAATTGTGGAGTATTACACTGGATACACAACACTGGATCAGGAGCGCCGATTTTATGTCGTATCGAAGCGTTGAGTGACAAGTGGTAGTCGTGGCGCTTGTAGTTCATGTGGTTGATATTGCGCATCTGCAGCAGTAAATGTTTTATTCGTTCGCGATGAGATAACACCTTTGAAAGTGTCAATCAGAGTTTGACAAACGAACAAAACCATATAACCGATTGTTAGATAATGAACATGAGCATGCAGCACATTGATTTCTCAAATAAAGAAGAGGAAAACAGTTGGAAAGAACCAACAAATAATCCATTTTGTTTAAACAAAACGACCCCCTTTCCGGTGGAGATTGAACGACGTAACAAGTTGCCTGGTAGGCTCTCGTAACACGTTCCCTGCGGCCATGTGTAGGATGCTAAGTGACTTCGTGTTGAATCCGACATACGGGGGGAGGGATGGTAGCTGATAACTAACAATGTCACATCCTCCTATGTGCGACGTAACACACGCTCTTACCGTTTCGTACCGTTTCGTTTTGCTGACGTGCGTTACACAAAGGTTCGTTCGAAATCAATGCAATGCCTGAACAAAGGCAGAGAACACAGGGGGCGAAGGGGCACTTTGTGCGAATGAAAGTTTCCCTCGTTGGAGCCACTCTCCTTCAAGACACCATTTTCCACTTTGTGGACGCTTCTGGGAATTGTAAAAAAATGCCGAGGAATCATCGACGATGGAATGACAAAGTTGGTAAGGACGAATCCTTTACTTCTGGGGGAAACAGCACACTCCAACACACTTTGAACCGCAAAGGCCATTAAAGAGGGGGAGGGAGAGAGGAAGAGGGTATGGGAGGTAGACACGCATGGGCACACCAACCACCAACACACACATACATGCACTTGAAACAATCGTAACGACACACAGACTCGTAACTCGTAACAATGGCATTGGAAAGTCACACTTGGGCTGGCGCGGGAATGCGGACTGGACAAACTTTGCTTTGCCAGTGGCCAACCGTGCCATCCCCCTTCCTTTCCGGTGTAGATGTGAATTCGGAAAACTTTCCATCAAGCTCGCTCCCCCACCCTTCCTTCCTTCCTTCCTTCCTTCCTTCCGAAGGCGAAAGCTCTAGAGGAGATTTCCGGAGCTCGAGTTGAAAACCATCGAAATTCAAAGAGTGTCCCCATCCGGGAGAAATCCCATGACCGGGTGGTGCATCCTGCCCTTCCCTCACCCCCTTCAACCAAAAAACTGTCCAGCCAATTTGGGGCCAGGCCGGTGGCCTGTAAAAACGGTGCAAAGCCCTCTCCCCTCCCGGAGCGGTGTGTATGTTCACAGCGGGAAGATAAGCGGGAATTTAAATTTACGAACATTAAACATATTTTCCCATACCGCACCCGGCGAGAGCGAGAGCTTCCTCGGAGTGTAAGAAGGCTTTTTTTTGTTCCTTTGTACGTTCCATACCCGTTCCCGGAGGCTTCCAAAAACCATCTGTTTGCTTTCCAGACCGTTCTGCATGTCCTTCTCTCCGTTGTGCAGAGGAGAACAATTAAAAAAAGGCTTCGATAAAAACGAGAAATCCTTTCCAGCAGAGCTATCTCGTTGGGAACGCCCTGACCGGCGTGGAGCGGTGGTTTTGAGGGTGCGATACAAAAGCCGGACAAAATTGGAAACAAACCACACCACGAACCACGGAGCTTTCGTTAAATCGATTTAAGATTGCACCGATCTTGAGACTCATCACAGTCTGAGCTTCTGTCTGTTCTCTCTCTCTCTCTCTCTCTCTCTCTCTCTCTTTCTCTCTCTCTCTTTGGTGGACAGCGTAGCGTTCACTCTGGTGATGCAGTGTCACTGCAGCATCAGTCCACCGGCTAGTGGCGGAACGTGCTCCAATTTTCCGCTTGCAAAACGTCCAGTTGGCCAATTCTGTATGTGTGTGGTATTGTAAAAAGTGTGGCCGAGCCTCCTTCCCCCCCCTCCCCCTCCCTGTTCGACTGGTTCATTCGTTTGCGATTTGCGAGCTGTCACGTACTAGTCACGGTTCTCTCTCTCTCTCGGCGGTGGTGGTTGTCCAGCGAGATCAGCTTGCGATGCACAGTACAGTACAGGACCCTTCGCTGCTTCTCACTGAAGCACGTACTGGACGGGCGCATTTTGTACCGAGTTCCAGTTGCACGGACTGCCGGTGGTTGGAATCAACTTTTTCCCGTCGCATACATAGTTTCTGTAACTAACTTTCGAGGGATTTTCAAACATTTTGCTGCAGCAAAAGTCGCTGTGGCAAAGTAAATGAAGCGAATCGGTGGGCACGAAAAGCGGAAACCATTATCAGGCACCAGGCGGTTTCCACCCTACCGGGTTGGCCCAGTCCAGTTCGAATCAGGTTGAGCAATCGTCGAGAAAATGGAATGTATTAAAATGAAAACACATTTTCCCCGGTCGATCGGTGTGCGCGCGCTCTCTCTCTCACTTTCGCTCATTCACTATTAATTGCGCTCGATCGACCGAAATCGGATCGCAGTGTTCCGTGGACCATGTACCTCCGCTCCCAAAGGACTGTGCTCCCTTTTCCCCGAAGGAACGATACGCAGGACACAAAATTAATTATGTGCAACGTTTTCCCACAGCCGGAACAGGCCTGATCGCGCAGGATAATACCAGGATACACGAGTCTGCGGGGGCAGGGGCTTAAACCGGGGTTTCGTCACGGGTCATCGCAACGAATGGACGAGGGTGCACATGACACATCAATTTGCATTTTTCATTCGCGAATTCGCGGAAGCGCTGGGGATTCGGAGGAAAAAGTGCAAGAGAGGGGAATATTCGAGGCAATACCCGCGGCCGGTTTGTAGCAGTTTGTGTTCGGCGATTAAATATTTGACGAATGCCCGCAGGTCGATGGCGGTTGAGTAATTAATGCAATATTAATTTCCATTAAGGAGCATGCAGATTGCATTCCCGATGGAATGATACAGGCATTCGGGCAAAAAAAAACATATCAAAAACCTCCAAGCTTCAACTACAGAAGGTGCCAGTGAACGAAAGCAACTTTTATTAGCGTTAAACTGTCATTGACTTAGTATTGTCATTTGATGATTTATAACTTTTCTTTCGGTCTTGTATTGATATAGGAACATAAAATTGCTCTGCTTTTGCTGCTGTTTGCTCTCCTTCTCTTTTTGTTTGAAAACCAATTCGAATATCAACTTGAATGAAATAATTCCGTAATGCAGAAAACATCATAAGGCTTTTTAGTAGATTGGGAATGGATTACTAGCTAATTTTTTGTCTGACTAGATAAGTGCAAGATTGCAATGCAATGATTTCATTATATGTTTACTGTTCTAATACATGAAAGCAATGCATGTAAATTATCCTTTTGATAGATTTTAACCATAAATATTGGCATCATTAGCACGTCCCCGTTCAGCAACGCTCTATTTCATACAGGAAGAACTGGAATTGCAATAGTTGTTTGCTGCTTGTTGATACAATCATCATGGTAATGTAGTTTTCGTCGGACACTTTGACCTCCACTCATCGCGCCCCTCCCCCACCAAAAACTCCCATCTTTAACAAATTGTTTATGCTGCTATACCGCACGGTCGGTTTAGGGTTCGGTTGGTTCCGGTTGGACTACTTCTCGATTGCCATTAGCGCAGATTAGAAACGATCTTCCCGCAGCCCCTTGCCCATTCGACCCACTTTCGACGCCGGAGAAACTAGGCGAAAGGTACCGGGACCGGTCGGCAAAGGCAAGTCGCTTCCGTGATGTCCGTTATCGATTATGGGGCCCCGTTTCGATAGAACGAGTAACGGAGGAAGCCACTAGCCAGCAGCAGCAGCTTCCTATCTTCTAGCACGTACCGGAGCGGCGACCAAGCGACGTCGACCGCCACCGTTACACCATGTCCTTGGGTTTTGTGGCGTTAATGGAATAGATAATTTTCATGTTTCTCGAGGATCAGGGGGAAAGGGCTAACACACACACACACACGGACGCACATCGAATCCAAATTTAAAGCAATGGCCACCAGCACCACCATCGGAAGTACTGCCGTTGGAATGAAGCTAATACCCCGAGTTTGGCAACCGAGCTGCCTAGTTGGGAATGGGAAGAACGCCGAAAGGGGGAAAAAAGCCTCCAGATGAAGCAGCAGAATCTCTCTGCAGCTGGAGGCTTAGCAGTGAGTGTTGTTTGCTGTCAACGATTCAACACCCGACGGAGCACCGAAAAGGGAGTAGCACAAGCCCCCCTTCCCCCGGCAAAGGAATCGGCAACGGTAATTGCTTACGGTTTGCTGATTTCGCACTTTATCAAGCCACCACCACCACCACCAAGAGGAGCACTACTACTACTGCTCCGTTAGGCTGGTTGGCCAATTTGAAAATCCTTCGTTGCCGCACTCGGTGGGCGCACTGGAGCGCATATTGGAAATGCTGAGGTCATCGTGAGCGCGAGCTGCGTAGAAAGATAAACAACGGACTTGTACTTTGGATCGATTCCGGTCTGGTGTGGTCCTTTTGGCAGGCTGTAGCCTGGCATTGGGGTCGTAGGAATGTATGTTGCGTGTAAATTACTCGTTCATGTTGAGGCACTTTCAAATTTTTACGAAACAATGCCACATTATGCTCCGATGCTTCTATCTTCTTTGCTGTTCCAATATCCAGAACGTTGTCTTGCAACGCCTGGTGAAGGCTAGTTGATGCAAGCCAACGAAACCAACTGTTCATCCAATTCCAATTTCAAACCAATTTCCTCTGTTTCGTGTGCTCCACATCCGTACCGACCAAAAACCACCCATACTGCTGCGAGACAAACAGATGTCATGTCAAATGCCATAACCATAAATTATCACTTTTCCACCAGCCAGCCAACCAGCCGGTCGCTGATTCTTTTTTGTGGTTGTGAAAAAGAACAAAAAAACCGAAAATGTATGCCATAGCATCTCCATATTTAATTATACTGAGCCTATTCACGACGTTTGCTTTTCGCCAAACCCGACGCCAACATCGCCTTCGCCTATTCGCCATGCACTACACCCGCACAAATGGGTTACTGGTTTGCGCGATGGGTACGCGAAGACTTTCGAAGCCTTTTCTTCGAGCAAACAGAAGAAGACAACA
>NC_064875.1:51742041-51754541 GCF_943734745.1 Anopheles darlingi
CGGTCGGAGCTTTCGATACGATCGATAGTGCAGTAAGCGACCCGTTGTGACCATTCGGTTGCAGAGAGAGAGAGAGAGGAAATTACTGTGACATTACATTGTGGAATGTGGTCTCTTTAAGCGCGTCCCGGGGGTTGCACTTGAAGTGCCGGCCGGGCCCCGGGAATGCGTTGCGTTGATTCAATAAAACTCAAATACGCGTCGCATCGTAAAACGCCAGAGCGAATCGTTATAACAATGCCAGATAATTGAAGGTAATCGTCAAAACGTGCACAATAAAAGGACCGTGCGGTGGAAAAGGGGAACGAGGGGGAATGCGTAAAGTGTGCCCAACATCATCATAACGACGAATTATTGCCCTGGCCCCCGGTCCCTATCCCATCCGTCACCGTCGTTAAAGTGGCCACGAAAAGAAAGGTTTCACCATTTTTCGCACTTTTTATGCTCCAACCGGCTGCTGCTGGTTGGTTTTCTTTACGATTCCATTCTGTGGTTTTGTGGCATAAAAAGCGGGAAACGAAATGGAATAGCGGCAGGAACACCCGCATTGGTATACGGTGCTGGTATGGACGCGTTTTCGTCCGGGAAGATGGACAATTGTAACGGCTAATAGGGATTTAAGCGATTGTCTCGCAACCCCTCGGTATACGTTTACCAAGATGTGGACAGCTCCATCGCGCAGTATTGGTTGCAACAAATTAGCCTAACACACTGACACACTCACTAGCAAGAAGCTGGCTGGAATTTATTGAGGATGACGAAATGGGAACGATCAAAAGCCACGGAACGCGAAATGAGTTCAACCGATCGATCGATCGATCGATAGGACGCCATCTCATCATCAGCTTGTCACGGGGTTGCACCTATTCGTGGCCGAGGGCCATAACGCCGACGTCGAAAACCACAAAATGACAGAGATTGATGGCCCGATGGAATGGCCGCTTATCATACGCTGTAGTATTGGTGCTACCCCCCCGGGGGTGCTACATAATTGATATTTGATAAGAAATAATTGGTACGTATCATGGGTTGCTGGGACAATAGACTATATACCGAGGGTGAGGCGTTTGGTTTTGGTTTGGTTCCGTGGTTTGGCCGCAGACTCCCGTGCGTTGCTTCTGCTGCATCATCGATCGTGGATAAGGACCGAACGAGCGAACAGCTCGTTCATGATTCCAGCTCCAGCTCCAAGCTTCTCTCAATTGAATTAGGGGGCTCACCAGAAGATGAAGGTGGAGAGATTAGGTGAACGCCGAGCCGAGAGGTGGACGAGCGACGAGTGCCGGATTGGAGCAATAGAAAGCGATTACTTCGTGCGAGGAAAACTACGTATTACTTTCCACCGAGCCATCGATTCGATCGATCGTTGCTGTATCGCATGTCACTGGAAGGACCTGGCACACACACTCCCCGGAAGTTGGGGGTCGTGTTTCAGCATTCGAGCCCACCGATGGAGGCGCCTGGTCTTTGTCTTCGAATTTATGTCGCTACTCCGGTCGTACATGGTGTGTGCTAGCACAGTTACGATACTCCCGGTGAGTTCATGTCTTTTTTCTGGGGTGGAGAAGAGAACATTTTCGTAGGAAACATTGCCCATCATAGGACCCGCTGCTCATCGAACAACACGACAAAAAAAACGAAACGAAAACCTTCATCACGCATCACGACACACAAGCCGGAATGAAATTGATTCCAACGCAACGGTATGTATCGGTACGCAACCGGCGGTTGGAGAAGAGGGGGGTCTGAGGATTCAATCGTTCGCGACGTCCAACCCTAATGACCCCGGAACCGGTACGGGCTCGCGTGCGTCCCGCGCAGCATGTTCGCGGAGCACGTGGAGTGTGGAGAGTGATTTGTGCGGCTTGTACGGTCGCAGGAAATTGGTGGTCATAATTTTTCGCCCGAAAAACCGAAGGCAAAACGCAATGTTTTTATCGGCGGGTGTATGATACACGAGGCGGAGTAGGGGGGGGGGGGGGGAGGGCATCCAGCACCGGCACACCAGGGAGCGAGGGGTTCGACGACTGTCGACTGTTGGCCGGAAGCATTTTGTCAAGCGTGCTCGCGGTACTGCACCAGCGTACCATCAGTTGTGACACTATTGATAAGCTGTTTTATGGGGTCAATAAATTGAGCGGCGAATTTTATTAAGCGCAACCCGTCGGGGACGGTTGCAAGCGCGCCGCTTTCTGGTGAAAACACATAAAACCGTTCGGTATCGGCCGCTAACGGGTGCGGAAACAATGTTATTAGTTTCCGAGGTTTGCTGGTTATTAATCGGTCGCCGCGATGGTCTAATATGGGAAATTGATTATCTGTCGGGGGTCGGGGGTCGGGGGTCGGGGGATTTTTGGGGTCAGACGGCGTGTCGTTTTATAGGTTATGTTGCTCGAGGCATGTTTTGCGGTATAAGCTGTCTTTAGGTTTTTTTGAGAAATTAATTTAATTATTAAACCAAAACTTATCAACATTTCTATCAACAGTCGCTTCAAGTTGCCTATTCGTTCAATAAATGGTTAACACTTGGAGCAGACATTCAAAATCATTCTGTCAATCTACCCAGAAATCACAGATCCTTCCTACGAGTCCTACGTGTTTGAGATTGATGGATCCAAATGTTTGCCCCTGGGCGCAACCGGAAGGAAGGTGAGACTGATTTCCAGCAATTTGCCACCTTCAATTGAACAGTAAAATGCTAAATTGAACGAGAAATTGTGGCAAAAACGTTGTCGTCGTCGTCGGTCACCGCTCAATCTCTGATACGACAGCTCGTGCTCTTGCTCACGACGACGACGCGGACGAGGTCACGGACCAGTTCGCCCGTTGACAAATGGACCACGACGAGAGTTAGATCAGCGAAGGGCAGGTGATGAGGTTGATAAATTGAAAAATTATGCTTTCAACCCTCGGTGCACCGATGCAGAACAGTGTGTTGGTTGATGGACTCGACGGACGTACCAATTGCTTTATCGCAGACCAATGAGAAATCAGACACTTGGTCCCTTTATAACCTCGATCAACTTCTTTAAAGATAAAAAAAAATACTGAGAACCTTACCGAAGTGACTTGATTGTTCTGTGCGAAACGAGAATAGAGAAACAATGATAATAACACACCAGCACAGCACAGATGGCGATAAAAACGACGAGAAAGTAGCATAAAAATCGGGAGCAAATGTCAGCAGCGAACGTTATTGTTATCTTTTGGTTTTCATAAGCCACCATCGGCCACACCGTCATTGTGTCCGGCTGGTGTGGTGCTTAGCGCGTGTCACCGTGAACACTCCTTTGACACGAGGGGCAACAATAATGAAGCGCTTCTGGTGCGACTGGCCACTTGGCTCCGTGTTTTTACAGCCGTTTTTCATTTTCTGTTTATGTATGTTATGCTGCCCACTGGGAACCCCGGTTCCGGCCGGGTTCCCTCTCGCGTTTTCAAAATGGACTAATTAATCAAGCACCACAGCGTCAAGCAGGCAGGCCAGTCCGGTTCCGAGAGATAAAAACATGTCTGCCATCGGAGGGCACAAAAAAAATGGCAGCCAGATCTAACACACAATGGAGTGGTGGTTTCAGAAAAAGGGATCATCGTACCGGAAGCGAATTTTCGGTGCCTTTGTGACCAACGGAAAGAACCCCGGAATGAGACGTGACACAAGCCAACAGCAACAACAACAATAACACCGAGTGATCGAACAAAAAAAAAGAAAATCGGGGAAATTTATAGTTTATTTAGTTCGGCTTGTCAAACCATTCGGGCGCTGACACTTTCGAAGCCCGCCGAACCCGCTGATGCGGAGAACATTAATTTTAATTCCGTCGGCACCACCGCGTCGACGGCAGAGTCGACCAATCCAACCACCACCGGAACATGGCGCTGCTGTTCATACAGTTTTGACATCTCGGCTCTTGAGACACCAAACCAACCCGTGGTGATCGCCTTTTGACACCACTCCGTGCTCGACATCGCGACATCGCCATTGTAGCCGCGTTGTGCCGGTTGACCGAATTCATAATTCACGTAACACACACACACCGCTAGGGTGTATGATGTCTAGGTGACATTTGTGCAGCATTCCGGAAGCGATGGTTTGATGACGCTTTCACGCAGTTCATCGACGCCACGGCGTTGCACCTTTGATTCGTCGTATTTCATCTTTCATTACCGTAAACGGAAAGCACTGGAGTGAAGCGAAGACGAAGTCCTTCCCAGTACCATGCTGACTGTCAAGCGCGCTTGAACGGGAACGCAAACGATAAGGACGAAAACGTATCCTCACCGAACCGAGCAAACCGTTCGGCTGTGGACCTGATATTCCAAATGTTAATGTCATTATTTCTGCTCTGGCATACCGTCGTTCTGGCCAAACCGTTCGGTGGCCGGGCTCACAGAAACAGGCCAACCGATTGGTATGGGGGAAAAAAGAAAGAGAACGAATATTAAATTTTATGCGACAAAGTGGCCAAAGTGGAGCGGTGAACACACGTTTGCTGGGTGCTGGTGTATGATTCCGGTGGTTTTTTGTGGCTTCATTGGCTTGGCGACAGGTTTATGGTTGGCCATAATTTGGTCCGAAAAGGAGTTAATTGGCTGTTTAGAACGGGCTGACAGCTTTTTCCGATTTAAATTTGCATCATAAAACCCTTTCTTTAATTATAGAAAGACTCTGCACTTTTTTATTGTTATTATGGTCGAAGCTTCCTAGAGCAGCAAACAATGACCACAACCCTTTTGCTCATCTCATCATATCCTCCTCCTCTTCCTCCTCTTTCTCTTCTCGGTGGTATTAATTACGTGTAGCTCGTGTTTCATCTCCCTTATCATCGCTTGTTGTCTCAAACGCAAATTACTCTTAAAACATGTAAACATAGCCCCCGATCCACTGCGAAGAGATGGATTGTAGCATGCAAATCGGAAGGCAAACAAACGCGAATGGGCACCTCCTGAAATGGGTTGCATGAACTTGCTTTCATTTTGTTGGACACTAGAGCCACTTGGCCATCCGAGAAGCGGAGTTTACCCAGCCGAAGCTAACGAGCTTAGTTAAGCTTATCACCGAGAAGAGAAGCGAGTGGGACGTGAGCAAAGTGGAAGCAGTCCGAAGAAGGTGTGCCTCCGTTCCGTTGTATTCCGTGGTTGATGCACGGAACAATGGACCACAGCGCACCGCAAACGGAGCGTAAAATCCTAAACAAATATCCCGAACTCGGTTGAAGATCTTCCGGACATCCCCGGTGTTGTCCACGTACCGGTACTCCTGCGTGGTTGCAGCTTCTCACGCTTCATTGGATCCGTATCCTTAGCATTAGCCTCAAACCCCCTCCGCGCCCCCTCCTGGTCCCCGATGAAGGGATCTTGCGGAGCAAAGTTTGTCCATCGCAATGGACGCCTTACGTGGTGTCCAAAAATGGCAAAACTTCAACCACGGCTGTTGGTGCTTCAAGTGCGACGCTCACGTTCTTTGTTCCCCTGGAACCAGTGGGCCTGGAGTCCCGTCGGTGGCTCGTTCGCTGTGTGTGTGTGCTGCTGCTAAAGACGTCTTTGGTCGACGCGATGCGGGATGCGGGCCGTTGTTTGGCTTTTTGCTTTGTTCCCGAACGACAGTGGGAACGCACCGCATGCGCAGTCCTTGCGCGACCGAAAGCGAATACAACGCCAGCGCCAGAGACCAGTGAAAGTGCCTCGTGGCGTGGCGTGGCATGTGGTCGTTGCGGCACCCCCCTCCCAGAAAGGAAAGTGACTCTCTTGGTGAGGCAAAAGGCAAAGGATGGTCATTCCTGGGGGGCATCCAGCGAGGGTTTTGCGGGAAGATCAGAAGTCATAAGAAGCCTATCGTCATCGTGCGAGCAAGGATATGGCTTCAATCGTTCTGTTTTGTTCGCACCGGAGCACCTCGCCGGACCTTGGACCTTCTTTTTTATGATAAATTCATATCCATCGACAAGGAAGGACGAGGAGTCCTTCGTGTGCAGCAGCCGGTGCCCGCCACCAGCACCACCGGCAGCATGGTTTGCGGTTATGAGATATCTCAACGCTTCACGCACCGCTTGGCGCTTAACCCCCCCTCGGGGTTGTCTGTCGGTGACTTTCATAAAAGCAGATCAGCGCTCGAAGCGAAAGCAGCAGAGCAGCAACCGTGCAGAGCTTCGGTTCGCCTTCTGTCAACGCCGCAGGTAGCGGTCATGTGGTCGTACGGACCCCCCCTTAGGGGGAGGACAATGCTATCTTTAGGGCGTTGCTCCAAGAAAAGCATAAACGTTCACCGGTATCCGGATGAAAGTTTTCCGGTTCCTCTCGGGACCAAGCCGCCTGCAGTGTGTGTGCCGTGTGTATGTGTGCGCACGCGTGTGTGTGGTTGCGGTGATGGGAAAGCTAGAAAGGAAATCATGAGACCAACCGATTGCACCACCGGCTGGCACCGGCACCGGGTATGCAAAGCATCGTCGTCGTCGTCATCGGTGACTTTTGCTTCGGTTGCTTTCACTTAAAACTGTAGCAACCGAAGCCAAAGCCGTTGCCTCGTTCTATCATGGGAGATCATGTTGGTGTCTTCGAAAGAGTGATGCAGCCATGGCCTTGTTTCGTAGTCCTCTGTGCGGCATAGTCCTTTAGCAGAAGTTGCGATGACAACAAACTGCTGCGGGCAAGGCGAGGCGAAGAAAATCAATCATCGCCATGCATCTCATCTTGTGACGCTGGTGGAAGGATGAGACACTATCAAGTTCATTTCCAAGAGACGGATCCGTGGAGAGAGAGAGAGAGAGTCTCCGGGGGGTAGTGCGGTGGTTGTGAGGGATGTTCCGCTTGTCTGATCCGCAAATGGACCGCGAAGCAGCAGCAGGAACGTCACTGGTCGCTGGAAAGTAGTGGATAATTGGGTCAGTGTAAAATCGATACTCTACACACACACAGCCAGCCAGCCATACTATAGTTCTTTGTTTGGCCAGCAGGTTTCTTCCTACGTTCTTTTGGTGCGAACGTCGCAAAGATGGCTTTTGGTTTCATTGCAAATCCTCCAGACCTCTCGACAGAGTGAGATCTTCGGTGAGTTCTTCTCGAGCAGCGCAACGAGAGTCATGTTTGACTTTCGAGGGCGAAGTTTCGAAGACGAAGGAACTTTCGGTTCTTGAAATTTATACTGGGAAAATCGCAAAACATGATCAACAGCAAGGAGACAACAGCAATAAAAGGAACACTAACTTTAACTGAACGAACGTGCTTCACAATGCACCTCAAATTACTGTTGAGATAGGAAGAGGAAATAGAGAAAAGAAGGAACAATAAGCGCTCCTTTCGGATACGATTATACCTTTCTTTCGGCATTCGCGGCATTCATTTCCCTGCCCCATAGTTTTGGCGTCAATTTTCTTTGCGCGACAATGAACTATTGTCTTATGGAAATGTACTCCCTGCTCCCCACGAAGGAAAGAATGTCGATGATGCCAGTGACTACACCGAGCAGCCATCTTAAGTGAATCGAGAGCCACGCGGCCACCGCATTAAGAGCGTCAGAATGAATATTTTAGTGCCAGAGCGTAATCTTCGTCAGAGCGACTGAGGAAAGAGCGTGGGAAAATCTGCATCCGAAAGGCGTTGGAAGTGGGGGAAAACGGGTTTCAAAGGGTGGTTTCTTTTTGTTTGGTTTTTCGCTTCCTGCTGCCCAAGTGCCAATTGTCACACAGAGAGCGGCATTAAGAGGCATTAAGCGCTGTTTCATTCAACTACAATTTTTTTTCTTCTGCTGATAGTTTTAGCACGATAGAGATTCAAATAATACCATCACTCATTTCGCGAGAGAGAGAGAGAGAGAGAGAGAGAGAGAGAGAGAGAGAGAGAGAGAGAGAGAGAGATTTTGGCAAATGGTGACGCTGCATGAAATGCAAATTTTATGTGGAGCCTTCCAAATTGGCCATTTTGTACCATCGGACCGTTTGGCCGTTAAGATATGATCTAGCACATTGACCTTCAGCTCCTAGCGGCCACCATTGGCCGTATAAAAAAAAGCATTCGAAGGATCGCATCACAATCGAAAGGAACTGAAACTGGAGACAATTATTGAACATAAGGTTCAGGTCCGTGACCACCACTAACAACGAGAACAGGGAAATCATTTTCCTCACTTCACCATCGACTACAGTACGTGACATTACTTTCCACAACACACACAAACACACACATGTTGGTTCCACTTACAGTGAAGGCCGAAAAAGGTCAGATTTTTCCACGTTTTTCCACCCCTCGCTTCCTCCCCGTCCTCAGCGCCAGCATTTCTTATTTAAGGCCGGGGCCTGTGGTCAGCAAACATTACGAGACACACACACACACACATCCGCATCGTTGGGGATTTTCCGCCAACGCGATGAAAAATGGTCCGGAAAAAGGTGAAATGCGGCAGCCCTGGGGAGGTCTCTCCACCTCTGTTCCACCCCTGTTCCTCCCTCTTTGTCACCTCAGTTGCACCGTGCTGCACCGTGAATCGTGTTGCAGTGTAACCGGTGGACCGAACGGGAACGGGTGTTGTCGTCGTCGTCGTTGGGAAAAGGGAATGTTTTGGACCACCAACGGTGACGGCGACCACCAGCCACCTACTAGCACCACATATGCAAAGCAGTCTCTGTCTCTCTCGTGGCCTTAGCTGTGTGTCGAAAGATAAGTAGCGGTAGAATAAATTTCGCTTCTACCACCGTTGCCGCTGCTGTCATTGCTCCCGCTGGTGGTTCTACTAAGGGAGTGTGCCACGGACCTGGTTGTGCTGAGCAATCGTACAATTACATTCCCTGGATTGGGATTGTAACACGTGGGGTGAAGCGGATGCACGGACGTGCCCCTCCCTTCCCATAGTGCACCTTATTTATAGTGCTGCCGTTTGCATTAACGTTCAATGTTGCAGATAAGGGACGAAAACGAACTGCTTCTGCCCTGGGACCAGGGAAATCGGGCATGGAAACAACAACAAAGGGGCCCCCCCAACGGCTGTTTCTTTGGTCACGTATTCTCAACACAGAGTGTTTGGTTCGTTCTTTTAAAATTAACAAAATCACTCCATATTCACAATATACAAAATCGAAGGAACAAAAATAGCGGCTGCAGCAATCGATAAATTGAATTTCTGCAATTCAGCACAAATGATACATTATCATTCGCTCTTTCCTCGTGTGTGTGTGTGTGTGTTTTGTAGCAAGCGTAGCGAAGCAAACAAAACCGTAAATAGTCAAATACCGTATCGTACCCATGTCATGTCTATCGGGGAAGTGCTGGCTGGCTGGCTGGCTGGCTGGCTGGTTAGCCCCTTTGCCCAACCTTTGCC
Source organism: Anopheles darlingi (assembly GCF_943734745.1). NCBI lineage: Eukaryota > Metazoa > Arthropoda > Insecta > Diptera > Culicidae > Anopheles > Anopheles darlingi. Next base: position 51,751,352 of record NC_064875.1, read on the forward strand.
GACGTCAAAAACCTCTAGACAAAACAAACAAATGTATTTAAATGTTGAGTTGTCCCTGGGTGTGTGTGGCTTGTGTGTGTGTGTGTTCAAGGTAATCGGATAGTGATAATTTATGTGCACCACTCATCACCGTACGCCCCGTAGCTGACCTCGGGACCTTTTGTGGCCAGGATTCGCGAGGTTCGTGAAGGCTTTAAATTTGAACCCTGACCGGTGGCTGCACCGTGGTGTGATGGTCCCTCCATCAGCTCCCTCTCATCATCAACTCCAAAATATGCTAACGACCGGAAGCGAGGGTTGCGGCCTTGCCATGGCCATGTCACGATTCGCTCGCTCGTTCGCTGGCGGGATTTATGTGCTTTCCCCAGGTTTCGGGAGTGTCCGAACGTCCACTTCGGTCGGTATGTGGTGCAACTCACTGTTACCCTTCTTCGGTTTGGTTTGGTTTCGGTTTCGGTGTTGCAAATTATGCCAGGTCGGTTTCCGTTTTTACTGCTACTGCTGCAGCTGCTCCGCAATCACGCGCTCGAACCCCGAAGGTCAGGGTCAATTGCGGTGCCCTCATTCCGGAACGCGAACCAAACGAAATCATCCCCCCCCCCACCTCCCGGATAATGATAATGCTTCGTGGGTGGACGGGTGACTGGAGGGGGGAAAAAAAGGCGAATAATTTGTCTTGGGGATCGCGCAAGGAATACATTACTCTCTGTCTTTACTTTATTTAGGTCGAAAAGGCAGTCCAAGGACGAAAGAACGGTGATGATATGAGGATAGCTGGTTGGTTGCTGGTACAGTGAATCTAATTTGACGAAACTAGTACGGATCCACTTCCACTCCTTCCTTTCCACTCCTCTTCCTCGCTCTCTTCCACTTCAAATGATGCTGTGAGTTCAGGTTGTTTTTTTTTTTTGCAACGGGATGCACCTCCAGTCACGGCGCACGGTTTGTGTCGCGCGCTCGTCCCTACGCGTCCAGTATCCCAGTTTCTGTATCGCTCCATCGTCATCTGAGATGCGACAGAATGGGGCATTGACTCAAGTGCACCTCAGAAGCACCCGTGAGAGCAGCCAGGATCTGTGTGTGTGTGTGTGTCTGTATGTGTGTCTGCATGTGTGTGATATTCAGGCTCACGTTCGCCATCGTGTGGCGGAGATTGAAAGGATTTTCCTTTTGCGCCTCGGTAACTCTCGTATATCCTCATCAAGACCTCCTCCTCCCGTCTCTCTCTCTCTCTACACTCTGCGGGAGAAGGTAACTGCGGCAACGGTAACCTTTGTCAAGCCGTCAAGTGACATTAATGGTGCTGCTGCACTCCGGGGGCCTTCCTCCCTGGACGTGCCTTTTAAGGTCGTTCACTTTCATCTTCGCATCACCATCTTTTTTAAAGACGACGCGTTCCCCGCTGCTCGCCGGTGAAGTGGTACACTCACAGCCTGATGTTAATCGTGCGCAAATGAAAAGAGCATACCTTTTTGTGGTGAAATTATGTTGCATTCAGCGTCGTGAGCACTTGTGCCGCAAAACGACCGAACCGACCTTCTTCAGGGAGTTTCACGTTTCGTTTCGTTTGGCGCGAAAGGATGGAAGGAGGACAACATTCTTCCAGCAAGTGCACCATTTGAATACGAATAATACGAGGGTTTTTGAGTAAAAAATGTGAGTTTCATAAAACGATTATATAGCTGAAGAGGGTGCTAATGCTTCACTTTGGTCAATGAACTGCACCGCACCACGAAATGGGAACGAAATGGATTTTCTTCTTTTGTGCGTACGCGTAATGCAAGCACGAAAACTGACAAATTTGATTGGAAAAGGAGGCCACCTGCGTCCAGTGTGCACAACCATGTGTGTATGTGTGTATTCCAAATCCTCTCTTTGCAAAGGTTGGATGCCCAGAATGCACAAACGGAAAGAACGTTAGTGAATTGGTTGTGAATGAATTCGGCTATCGAGCTATTGAATTGTAGATTTCCGAAAGGCCTTCCCTTCGAATCCGAGACCTAGATACACGGAAACGGAAGAGCACGGAACGGCGCGCAGCACGTTCGTTCGTTCGTTCGCGAAACGTTCGCAATTGTACGCAATTGATTTTTTCCTGATTCTTGACCTCTTCGCACCATCCCAAAAACGCCATCACCGCCATCGCCGCGCTGAACGCCGATCGTCAACAAACGGTTTTCGGTGCAATCCAATTATCAATGGTTCCGGCGGCGGTGGCGGGCGCGATCCGTGACGGCGACGCGTGACACGCCAATTCGGTCGGGGAACAACATGGCCGGACGACTAACTGGGCGCAGGCTGGACTAGACAGGTGTTTGTGCAGCCCCCCTTGTGTCCGTGTGCGAACTTTTCCGCCGGTCTATTTGATCATCGGAAAAGCCTTCGAATCACACTCGCAATCGCAATGTGCGCTCCCGATTCCCCCGGACGATTCGATTCCGATTTGTTTGCTTGAGACAGGCAGGGAAGGGCAGGGCAGGGCAGGACAGGGAAGACGAGGCGACGCGCACTACTGACAATGGCGCGCCGCCTAATGGACCGACGGAAAACATTTAGCATAATGGAAAATACTGGCACGCGGAAAAAGAGGGGGGTTGGTAAAGGCATGCTAAAGGTGAAAATGGAGTCCACAGGGACACTCTACTAATCCAATCTCGGCCCTGTGTGCATGTGTTTGTGTATGTGTAAGTGAACGGGCGCTAAGTAAATTGAATTCCGGTGGCAGCCAGCCGGCCTGGCGAGGACGAATGGTTTTCCTTCTGACCCACTTTCCCCGTGCTCGGTTACGGTTCCGGTTCTTGCACGTTCCGTTTCCGATGTCTTCCCTTGTCTGAATCCGGGGGGGGACCCGTGTCAAGACCCACGGGTTCGTGTGTGTGTGTGTGTGAGAAACGCCATTAAGTGCTTCACCAGAAGGAACTGCGTAAAGTACAGTTGATGTTACGTTCGGTGCAGTGATCGCATATTTTAATTAGAATCTCGCACTCACTGCACTACACTCTGGGGCTAGGAAGGAAATTAAAATGGAAATCAAAACGGTACCATTAAGGGGTGTGGAAGCGACGCAGAAACAATACAAACGAAGAGCGAAAAGATGAAACGTGCCCCCTCCCGACGCGCACTGTTGCAAGGTGCGATGCATATTGCATACCTTTCAGGCGAAAAGCGACCGTACCGATCGCTCCCTTTT
>NC_064875.1:51757041-51779541 GCF_943734745.1 Anopheles darlingi
TGTGGTTTGGGGTTTTGTGGGGGCACGGGGGGATTTTGCATTGATATGGGACACGCGTTCAGCACATTCTTGCGTCGCATCCTCTCGCCTTCTCCTGCAGCTGCTGCCACTCTTGAGACGAACGACGAAGAAGAATGTCCGTCCGGGACCGTCGTCCGGAATACACACACACACACAAAATTCCAACCCAAGAGAACAGAGCAGAAGGATTGCAGACGCAAACCGTGGCGAAAAAATGGCCAAAAAGGACACCACGCGGGACTCGGAAAAGATTGCTTGGGTTTTTGGAGGGGGGAGAGGGTCTCGTTTTCGATGTCATAAAATGAGACACGGAATACGTGCGGGGGGTGAGCAGAAGACGATAATATCGAAGCGAAAGGGACGCGTCGATGAGAGGGAACCAAGGGGGCCGCGACTCCGGACGCCGGAAGTGGTCGGAAAAATCCAAATTTTCAAACGCGACAATTCTGAGAGGAGGTGGCCTCGGCTGCGGCAGACCTATCTAGCAAATGAACCCATTCGAGGTCGATGTGTTCGTTAACCGATTTGGTGGTTTGCGGGCGGGGAAGACGCTACTGGAGGAGAGCCGCGGGGAAAGCAAATTTTCGGACCTCGTACCAGACCGGAGCTGGAGCAACACAGATAAAGGTCTCTCTCTCGGTGCGAACGAGTACGTGTCCAAGGGGAAAGCCTTTCTGAAATATGGCGTCAGTTCGTGTGTGTGAGTGTGTGTGTGTATGTGTGAAGGAAAATCGATTTGTGCTATCGCAAAGAAACAGCGAAAGGAAATAATGCGGAAACCGATTCGTTCCGGAAGCCGGTGGTGTTTGTGTTGTTTTGTGGTGGCAAAATGGCTGATGCACAGATAGGCCAAACGGATTACAATGTCGGACGACGACGACGACGACGACGACGACGAATGATGATGAATCATGCAGGACCGTGAGAATGCTCCCCGATTGGAAAGCATTCTAAAATGGATTTAGTAACTTAACCTCCACAACACTCGGACAATGGGACAATCGCCGGTGTGTGTGTGTGCGTTCGAGGAAATTCTTTTGCCTTCACGATTATGCAGGACACCGAAAAAGGTCAATCGACTTGTCACCTTTACCATCGCAGAAGTGAATGTAGGAAAAGGAAACGGAAGCACCAAAAATCAGTCATCCGTTTGACATCTTTCGCGCACGCTAGTGAGAGGTCGAGGTGGGAGGGAGGGAGGGGGGGATAATCGATTGCTTTTAACGCTAATTGCACCGGATCGACGCCGAGCGTCGTCGGCACAATCGCGAAAGTAAGCGAAGCGAATGGCCGGAATTTATTTATAACCCAAAACAGGCTCTGTCACCTGCTTGCTTCCGGTTAGTCGGCAGTCGGCGTCGTTGGCAATGGCGTGTGTGATGTGTCAAAACCTCCGCCTTGACGAAGCGCAAACGAAGAAGGCGCCGTTGTTGGGTTTGTTTGCAATTCCAGTTGATGGGCGGTGAACCAGGTTTACCGAATTTGACAAGCGTAAACGTCTTTTGTTGGTGGGGAGGGTAATAAACCAAAGCGATTGTCAGGTGAACGAAATCATAACGCAAAACGTGGTACGAAAAAACACGTGACACTTCACAGAACGTTCTTATTTTACTAAACTATGTTGCTTTTAATTGTAATGTTAAGCCAAAGATAAAAAGAGAACAATGTGGAAGTGAAGCCTATCAAAAAGTTTACTACTTTGTGAGTGCTATACAAACAGGAATCATCTCATAACGGCCAGAACTTGTATCAAAAGTCTTCTCGATAGTTTCATCCTCGTAAAAGAAAAACCTGTCAACAACCGTGGCCCCAAACCCGAGCGGTGTCTGTCCGTGGCGAAAGAATGCCATAAATTCCATTCCATTCCCACGACCTGTCTGTGTGTGTTTGTCTCGTGACAGACTTGACACTCGACTTGAGGGTAGTAGCTTATTGGGGCGTAAAAAAAAAGGACGAGATAAAGAAAAAATTCCAAAGCAAGAGCAGATGATTCAACGTGATAAGAAGACAACCTTGCCAGCTCATTCATTGCCTTTGTCACAGATTGTCATCGCCGCACCTGTGCTGGTAGGGAGCTGACAGGGAGTTGGCGGTTGGTACTGTAGGTAGGTGAATGCGCAGTCCGGACCGCGACACGGACGGTTAAAATTTGCAACCACCAGGAGACAGCGTGCGCGCGCTCTGAAGGCGCTGACGGTTGTCAACGGTTGTGGCCTGTCAAAACTTTTGGTCTCGGGCTTTTCAACTGCCTGACGATGGACCCTCCCGCTCGTCCGCCCGCCCGCCCATCCATGCTTCTCCCTCGGTCCCTTCTTCTAATCGAAATTATTATCAAGATGCTCTCGCCGGTTTCGGTCTCGCCAGCCAGCCAGCCAGCGAAGCGGTTTGCTGAGCTACGTGGCTCTACTATGGTCGGTTGCTGCTGCTGCTGGTTCTGCTTCTGCTGCTGGTTCTTGCCAAACCATCTTGAACAAATTCCCGCAAGACTTTAACGATTGCGCTTCTTCTCGTCGCTCGCTACCAGCAGCAGCCCACAGTGCCCGGCCGTTTTGCTGAGGCGACGATGTCAGTGAGCGCCCAGCATACTGGGGACAACAGAAGCTAGAAATAATAAACAACTAACAAAACTCCGCTCGAACGGCACATACGGAGCATGACGCTTCGGTGCTTCCTTCCTTCGGTGCCCAGAAATGCGCCCTCGGGGCAATTCGTTGTAAAGCTGGCGGTGTTTCGGTCTTTTCGGGCTCTCTCTCTCTCTCTCTCAGTCTTTCCTTCCCTTTCCAGTGAGCCGCCGCAGGGAACTTCTCAGGCCTCCCTTCGGTTCCGGAACGGGGTACATTTGCTTTCGCAAAAGATTCTGAAAGTCGTAAAACACGTATCTTCGGTGGAACATTCTCAAAAGCGATAAAACTGTATGCCAAAACCCCCGTCATCGTTGTCGTCGTCGTCGTCTTCGGCGGCCTCTAGGGCCTTCCCGCTGTGTGTGTGTGCGAAGGGCTTACGGAAAGGAGATCCGCAGCATAGAAAAGGGGAACGCGTTGCTTCCATGTGGTTAGTCGTGGGGCTTCGATAAACATGTGCGCACACACACACGATGTTAGTATAGGTATGGGTTTGTCTAGGCAGATGCGGTCTAGGATGTCAAACTAATATTTTCAAAATATCGTAAAACCGATTTTGTATAGAAAAAGGGAATTGCAAGCTCCCTTCCTTTGCGTCTTCAATTCAGTAATTCTGTCCATCAGACGAAATATTGAACCAGAAACAAAAAACTAAACTCAAAAATATCCAACAAAACCATCCTGGCATCCAGGGAATAAGAAACTTCGCTTGGACACCCTGAAGGTCCAGGTCCAGATCGGCCGCTGATCGGATCGATACCTTGGGTCATTCGGTCGAGCCAATAAATGTCATGTTTTATTGGGCTTCTTTCTTCGGCAGCCCTTTGCCCTCACATGACCAGCCTTAATTTGTGCAAGAAAAGAAGAAAAAAAAAAAGAGGACAGAAGTCAAGCCCACCACGACATCAAATATTCGTCGCCTGCTTCCCCTTTAAACCCGCAGGTCGACCGCAGGTCCGACTGGCTGGTCCGACTGACTCGGAACGGCTTTAAAGCAAGGAGTCATAAATTTGAACCCCCCCCTGCGCGGTTATGCTATTGTGTCTCGAAAGTTTTCCTGCTGCACAATAGCGTTTCTTTGAGCGAACGGCCGAAGGAGTTGATCTACGATTCCCGCTTCCATCGCTTTCACCTAACAGCTGGAAGCGTAGAAACGATTGCTGCTGCTGCTACTCCTCTGCTCAATCAGCATAAATTGTTAATTTTTTGCAGTAAAACTCATTCTTTTATCGCCCCATTGCAAAGAGGTATACTGGCTGGATAAAGGAACTTCTTGGATCTCACTGCTGCTGCTAGCAGAAAGCGAGAAGAACGAACAAAATCGAATTGGCATTGATTGGTGATGCAGAGGCGGCATTCGAATCGCAATCGAAACTTCTTCTGCACACGTCCACCACCACCGCCATCACCATCATCACTGCGGACAAACGTATTGTTGGTGCATTAATTATTTGTATTGTTTCATTGTTCCGGATACACAACAATCACAACACACGTGCATGCCTGCTGCGCAACGCCATACCTCGCGATGATATCTAGAGGCGCCCACCTCCAGCCAATGGCTGTCCCCGTTGGTACTGTTGGTGCACGAAACACCAGAAACTGGTAAAGCAGATAAGACGATTATGAGTTGCCGAAGTTGTGAAGAAGCTTTGTGCAAACTTCGCTCGCTTTCAGTGCTCCAGTGCTCCAGGACTTCCTCCTTCCTTCTGCCTGTGTGTCTGTCTGAATGCCGCGAGGAATTCGCTCCCGTAGCGAACCGCCACAGTGAGCAAGGAGGGATGGGGGGCCGGGAATGCAATAATGTTCCGGGCTACAAGAGGGCTACAATAATACGCTTAAACTTCCACTTCGAGACCATCGGCGAGGCCAATGTTACGGCCGCCCTTCTTCCTTTTCCGGTCCGGCCAGTACGACTGTCCGGGATGCCGGGGCGGTCGTCCCTCCCTGATTGGCGAGTCAGTAAAGTTTAATTTGATTCCGGCCCGCCAGCGACAACACTGAGGACGACAACGGCGACTCCTACTACTGCTGACGGAGCTGAGGGAGCAACTCCCTGGAGCGTGTGAGTCCGGTGTATGTTTCTCTTTTTTCCGCCATTTTGTGTGCCGGTCGCTGGTCGGGAGGTTTTCGGACTATTAAATGGGAACCGGGTATCGCCGTGCCCCGTCCACCGGTATAATACGGTGGCTGGCAGGCTGTGGCAATGTAATAACAACAGAACACTTTTATGGTAGCAAATTAAAATCTCCCAAGTACCGTCCGTTAATCGCGTACGGTACCTCTCTCGCGAGGCCAGATCACACCAAACGAGTGTACGTGGCATTCGTTTGGTGTGTGTGAGCCAGGACGTTCGCCACTGCACCCTTGGCAGCCTCATTGTAGGGTTGTATTTTTTGTTTTTGAAATAATCAACCAAGCAACCAACGAACCAACGGCGCGAAGCAAAAGGGTCTTGATAAGCGAAAGAAATTAAGGGTTCGCCTCTGTGTACGTTGATTGCCACTCAACAAATGAGGATACATTCCAGAAGGACAGACAGACAGACAGACACAGACAATAATGTCAGCTTATGCCTTCCTCCTCTTTGCCATTTTGTTTTATTTCTCCTGTTTTGAATGCGCGAATGTGAACTTACTTCAAAGAGTTTTTCCCCCATTTTATGATTACCACCCAGGAGAACTTCCCCAGGACCTGGGGACCAGATGGTAACGCTTCCGACATCGCGACTCATACGACGGTTGTGTTTTTGGCTGAAACGTTTGAGCTATGCGCGCGCACACGAGGTTGAAGTATGAGTTATGGGAAAAGTGACTGTTCGCGCACTGTACACCGGGCAGCAGCAGCAGCAACAACAACAGCTGTTGTGGCGATATTTTATGGAGTTGGCTGCTGCCGCTCGGCAACGAAAGAGTTCGAGCCGATCTTCCGATGATTTAAGGTGTTATTTATGCCGGTGATGATGCTATTGCAAGCGTGCCGGGCCCCGGTACCGTAGCACAGGTGCACAAGGGCAGGGAGGACGAGGTCACTAAATCATCATAACTTTCCAAATTGTTTTGACTTTCCGAAGGAACAAAAGCAGCCGTTAAGCCTCTGCTGGCGCTTGTGGATTGTAAATCATTTGCTCGTCGCATCGCATCGTTTCTTCTATGATGTAGCAAAACTAATGCAATAAAACGAGAAGAAATCGAATCCGAAGTGTTGAACCCTGTTTTCGAACATTTAGTGTAGTTTTCAATAAATCTGGAACTTCAATTGCCAAGTTAATTGAAACTCCTCAATCATCGAAAACATATGCCACAATCTGCTGCTGCTGCTCCTTCGTGGCGTCCTCTAACTTTCCTATCCATATTGGCCCGGGAAAAGTAAATTTGATCTCGAAACCACGTAACCCCGCCGGCCACCGCTTGTAAGTGGCACAAAGTTTTCATCGTTCGGCGCTGGTTCGGCCAAAGACGAAACCACGATCTTAAGCAAAGGACGAGAGAGGCCAGCAAGGACCCCCCCCTTCCTGTCGCTCTGTGGTCTGTACCTTCGATGCTGAGCGATATAATTTGATCGGAAGGCATCGGTCCGTGGTGTTTTTGGGGTGGGAAAGTTGCGCAGAGAGAGAGAGTGAGAGTGAGAGGGCCAGCCGCAGGCAGGCTAACCAAATTCCGTACCTTCTGGCTCGGATGGGTTTGGCAGCCAATGAGGGAGCCACTGAGGGGTGGTTGGCTGGTTAAAAACTTTCCAATTCGTTCCAACAGCCTCCCACCCTCAGGCGAGGGATCGTTCTTGTGACTCTGCTGCTCTCAATCAGCTTGTTCTACTTCTCGGAGCAAATTAACCCATCAAACCGCGTGTCAGGTTGTTCCGATGGCAGCCCTGGGAGCTGGTGTCTCATGTCACCAGAAGATCCGGCCGTCGACGTGGATAGGATAACAAAGAAACGAAAGAACCCAGCACTTGCCATGTCATCGCGACGCTGAACAGCTCTCGCGAGATCAGATGCCGAGGAACCTTTTTGGCTGTTGCAAATTGGTTAAAAACTTTCAACTATTTATAGCGTCCATCGACAGGACACTCCATTAGGGAAAGGGGGGGGGGGGGTGTGATGGGGTAGGGTGCAAATTTCCTTATCACGGTTCGGTGCTGAAACTCATAATTACATCAATTAATAGCCTTAACGAGAGTCGATAAGAGGAAGTTCGAACGAAAGAACGAACGAGTTTTACTGTAATGTTGAAAATTGGATGATAAATCAACTGCATAGCTTGAGGAAAACTTGGAGTGCTCCAAAACGAAAGAAATCAAGCTAGCAAGAACTCGCCTATAACGGTGAGCACTTTAACCAAACTCGCTCTGAGAGGTTTTATGAAATCATTTTCAACTGACCCAAGCTATAATAAAAACCCAATTCTAGCTACATTGAACCAAGGAACATAAAATGACGCCCGCCCCCTCGGGGAGGCCATCCCTGGCCCTGAAGTGGAAATGAAGTGAAAATCTCAACACGAAAACACGAACGCAAAATGGATTTTCTATCCGGCTGTTCCGAGGCTAATTTTATGGATGAGCGTCCACTTTCATAATGAAACCGACCGCGGGACTGGCGCCAGGCCACCGCTGTCCACCTCCGGGGGGAATATTGCGTGCGGGTTCAATTTAATGAGTGAGTATTTATTGCTGGAATTCTTCTGTTCCCTTTCTGCTGTGCAGTAGTGGGCAACCGAGAGGCAACACCAAACCTATGCTTCGGCTATGAGTCGTTCGCTTGAAAGCCCATTGTCCCTGTTGGACTCAACTAGGATCGTTGCTCTTTAATTTCGTTCGGAGGAACTCGAAGCTGACCTTCTTTAGGTTGCGCTCCCCAGAGAGCGTGGCTACGCAAGAAGGAGCGATCGGTTTTCATGCCAACAAAATCCCGGCATCAAGACAAAGCAGAACCAATCCCAGAGAGCTAACAAATATCAATAGCATGAAAGGTGATACCGAACGTAGCGTGTGTACTAAAAAGGATTTGAAAATACTTATGGAAAAGGCTTTTGGAAACGAGTTTGAATAGAATTGAATGAAAGTTTAGGAATAAAACTTCTCCAGTAAAGCGCTTAAAGTGAAAAAGATTATTTCTGTGCATTTCTGTACGCACCGAAACCGAGTGCCGAAAATGACTGCTCAGTAGCGTTTCAATTGAGAAAATCATATTTACGGTAGATGAAGTCGTGATGTACAGACGCGTGGCATGTGTGTCGTCGTGGATCGCGCTGCCACCACCGCCCACAGCAAAGGCTTACGCGGGGATTTAGTGCTCATTTTCATATTTATCAATTTATGCTCAGGCGCTCGGCTCAAGTGAACTCGACACACGATAGCACGCGTGTTGCTGAACCGAGCAAAACCACACACACACACATACACAAGTCGGTTTCAAAGTTTAAAGCTTTAATCTGCCGGGTGGGGGTGGCCGTTGGAGACCGCGTAAGAGTGTAAAATGAGCCAGCGATTTCACAAAATAGCAGCAGCAGTCTGCCTGCACGGTTCCCGCTCCAACAGTTAAATCTCAGACCGGCAGTTGAGTAAGATTTAGAGCGATCAATTTGAATAAATGAAATTATGAGAAAATAAGCGACAGCGAGATGATGTTCCAGGGCCGTATTTGCCCGCGTGGCGTGGGTTGGTGCGTCGGTGATGTTGATGGTGGGGTAAGGGAGGTGAAATTGAAACGCAAACGCAAGTTAAATGGGTGCCAACTGGAGTGGAGTGGTTGCTATGGACGCCGGGGTTTGGATTTGTCGGTGATGTAAAAGGATATTGTGGCGTTTCGGTGGAGACGCATGGTTACTGGGTAGGCGATGGAGACGCCTGGTCGCGATGGAGACGCCCGGTAGCTGGCGGTTTTTTGTTTCGTTAGTGTAGCTGGCTCATCGTATCGGTTTCACCAGTACACCGTCACTGGGCAGCGAATAAAGTGACAAAAATCCAATCTCAATCAACGACGCACTGAGCAATGGGGAGCTGTCAATTTGGTTGCCTGGACAGCGCCACTTGAACAGGTTGGTGTCACTGACACGCAGACAGTAGATTCAGCAGCCGTTCATCACAACGGCTTGTTTGCAAATTTGAATTGGATTTTTCTAAACCTTTAACACTTACAACATCCACAAAATGCAGCAAGGGATTGATACACACCTGAAACGAAGGTGGAAAAGAAGCGAACGTTAGTCATTTGTTTGAAAATTCATTCATCATTCTAAAGGATTAAGCTCTCTTTCTTTGTAGCACTTCCACTGGGGAAGGGCAGTGCAATATTTATTCCAAAATGTTGCCTCTCAACTCATGTTTCGTGTCTCTTGCTCGTGCCCGTGGCGTACTAAACCTTTGTCATCAGCGCACCCACCCCGGTCCACATGGAGCCGCGTGTGGCGACATAAAATTGCCAATTGGCGAGAACGTGGAGTCAAGAACTTTGAAATATTTATCCAATTTCCTTCGGTATTTACGATTATGGCGCATTTACCACGAGAGAGCGAGAGCGAGACAATTCACCGCAATAAAGCACCCACCCATATACTCTAGTGGCCCGCCTGGTGAGGAGGAGAGAGAAGGGAAATATGATTCAAGTGAGTGAGCCCTCGTTCCGAATGCACGTGGCACCGACACTCGTTCCGAAACGTTCCACCGCTCGTAATGTCGGCAATCCATCTTTATTTGCATGTTTGCACTGTAAATTTAAAAGCGAAAAAACAAACCGACGGACACACACACATACATACACACCGGCGCGCTCGTTGGATGCGCATCGTTTGTGAGCTCCATAGCATATCACCGAGCACACGATCGGCCGGTACAGGCTGGTTATCGTGTGGATTGTGTGGATCAAGATAAAACATTACAACCGCAAGGCTCACTCCCACGCTTGAGCAGCATCTCGGTTCACGTGGTGCGTAAAGCGTATGCATGAAGCATGAAACCAGTGTTGCTCGTTTTGGTATGCGTAGGAATGCGTAAACATTGGGCTCGCTGCGGAATGCCTAACAACGGAAACTCCCAAAATATGCATTATTACAATGATACACTGACTCTCTCTCTTTCTCTCGGTCCATTCCAACGGCCCATTTGCGCATTGGCACCCATCCTCCTTCAGCTCCCAAAAAAAAGGAAGACAGAGGCCCTCTTCTGTTTGGCCAACAAAAAAAAAAAAAGAAACCCCGGGATCGCGCATTATATATGAACCGGAGCACCCGTCGGTGAAGGTGACGGTTTGTCCCCCGGTCGGTGCTGATGAGCACGATAATGCTCAGGGCCCCCCGAGTGAATTGTATGCTGTTGGAAGCTGCTACTCTTGGAAAACCACGTCACAACCGATGTACGCACTTTCACACACACACACACACACACACACACACACACACACACACACACACACACACACACACACACACACACACACACACACACACGTCACCCCGCCGGGCTATATCCTGCACGATGATCTTTTATTGGCGGTGGCCATCATGAAAAATGTATCTCGCACATCGTTCAGCGAGCGGCGAGTGGCGTAAAAATGGAACCATAAAAATGCGCCCTTTTCACGCAGCGCCACTCACCCCACGCGAGGCAATGTCGGTGGTTCCGACGGAGCGGGGAAGAGCGAGGGATTAAGAATCCGCTTCCAACCGCGACGTAAGACGCCGCCGCCGCCGCGCACGTTGGCGCACTTTTTGCACTTTGTTTCGAGATTTCGCTTCAACCCCCTCTTCACTTCACTTGACGGAAGCTGGGCACCAAAAAAAGGGGTTGCAAGAGAGGGAAAGAGAAAGCACTTGGACCCGTTGGTAAGCGGATTCCGGAACGGATGCGCCTTCCGCTGGGAGATGTAAATGTTTTCCGTTGGGAAAATGTTTGGATAACAGAAATAAAACGTTTCGCTCGGCAGGAGGCCACCATTTGATTGCACCAAAAAGAGAGAGAGAGAGAGAGAGAGTGAGCGCTGGAGAGTGGAAAGATGTTTGTTAGTGCGGGACACTAGCCGGCGAAAGAATCGCTTACGAGTACGACGAGGACGACGATCCACCGTAAGTGCTGCACCGATGAATGATCTTAATCATTACACTTACGACGCGTCGGTTGACGTCAAGCGTTCCGAATTTTCCGACACAATCCCCGCCAACCGCACAGTAGGCGTTGGCGATCACACCTTTTTTTTTTTGCGCCCGGACACAAAGCAAGGTCAAGGTAGCCTTGGCCAACGCGAACCTTCGCTACGATGCTGAGAAGGTGCCAATGAAATGATACATGTCCGGAAATGGATCGACGGACCACGGACACGATCTTCGAGGCCTTCGATCATCACGGTGCACGACGACGATGATGAACAGCAGGCTTCGTGGTTGGTGTGAACAGATTAATGGAATCTCAATCGTCGCCGGCCTGGTGTTCCGTGTTCCGCTTCTCCGTTGCTGTGGTCCATCTTCACAGCACGGCATCCCGGCATTGGATGGAAATCTGCAGCGAAAATCCGGTCGTCGTTGTCCAGGCCGATAAATGATGCAAACACGATTCGGCACTCTCCTGTCATGCTCGCGTCATGACGCAGCCTCCAAATCATCTTCATCTTCTGCGCGCGTGTGAGAGTGGCTTCCATTATGCGACACACAGACCACCACCACCAGCGCGGTCCTCTTCCTCCCGAAACAGACATCAAGTGAGCCTCCCCTCAGGAGGGAGAGGTCCCAGTGAGCACTTCCTTATTGGTCTCATGGTAGCACTCGGGCCCCGATCTCTCTGCACGGACTGTAAGTAAATCAAGTCCGAAATTTACCACAAAAATTCATCCAGCAGCGAGGAGGCGGGATGCTGTCCATCAAGAACAGCAGGCAGGCAGTCGAAAGCGAGAGCGAGCGAGCGAGCGAGAGCGCGAGAAGCAGCACAAAAAAAAACCGTAAACAGAGCACCTAAAACAACGCCATCATCGTCGGTCACACTGAATAAAACATGAATACCAGCCAGCCCGAAGCTAGTGGCCGGAGCCAGTGACGCTCGCGTTGTTGCGCTACTATCGTGCGCGTCTCTTCGCACTCCACTCCAGTCCACCACAGCAACTCACTGCTGCTTCTGTTTCTGCTTCTGCTGTTGATGTTAAAAACCAGAGCACAGAACGCGCACGGAAGTAGGCCAACCACTGCGGTGCGGCGGCGCGGGGTGAAAGCATAAAGATAAAATAAAAGTAAAATCGTCCTCCCCGGCGTGACAAACTGTTGCCGAGGCTTCTTTCGCTTCGCTCCGTTCGCGCTGCGCACCGGAGAAGAATGCGTCAATCGACGATCGCACACACACACTCACAGGTCAGCGCGGGCTCAATGGGGCGCGACAGGTACGGGATGGGCACTCCAAAACGTTGTTGGACTCGGCACCAGCAGCAGCACCAGTAGCACTAGCGGTTGGTCGACTCGCTTGACGCATGTCAACCGGCAATTGCCATTAATTAACGTTGATCTTACCCGTTACCACCGGTCATACCGGGGAGTGGACCGGGCTTATCCACGTTGTAGAGACACGAGATCGAGAGGGAGTGCCTGTTTGCTTACGACACAACACACACACACACACACGCGACCCACCGGGAGGTCGGTCAGTGATGCAATGTTTATATCATTAGTTCTGTTTGATTGTTTGTGATGTCGCTCTGAGCCTCTGTTTGGTGGTTTTTCCTTCATCTCGCTTCACTTCCTCTTCGTTTACTTGCTGCCCCTCCCATGCGTGTGTGTGTGTGTGCTCGTTATCATCTTTTCCCGAGCAGAGGGACACACTCCGGGGCAACGTGATGTACGCGCATCATTCAACCTCTCCGCAGCAGCAGAACGCAAACCAATGAAGTGTTGTACGCTGGCCTTACCAAACCACCACCAAGCATCACCTCACAACAGTGTTTGGTCGGCAGGAGAAGAGAAGAATTAAGATTTGTTAGCTTAACCTTACTCTAAGCCCTCTCCCCACGGTCACCGGAAAAATGAACAACAACCGTCCATCCGTCCATCCGTTCGTTCGTTCGTCCGCTATGCGTATATTGACTTTGCAGCAGTCCCTGGTCCGGTGGCCGGTGTTGGGAAATGAAAAACAACGGTTCCGTGAATCGAGCGAGCGAGCGTCGTGTGTGTGTGTGTGTGGTTTTCCGGACACCTTTTCACCCAAAACATGACACAACAGACAGACGCACGCGAACGATGGAGTGACACACGGGAAAAAGGGGGAAGGTTTAAAAGTTTTGGCGATTGATGGCTGCTGGATGGAAAGTTTGTTCCAACATGTTTCTGGCCGCCTCCCTTTCTGTCCTCCCTTCGGACACACTGGTGGCCAGTGGCAGTGGGATGTTACACGCATGAAACGACGCTGATGTTGATGATGATGATGATGGAAACCATGCGTCGAACGCAGTTGTCATGTCTTGCGGAACCTTCAACGCCCATGTTTTCTGCAGGAGTCAATGGGAATTGATAGTAAGCAGAACTAAAAGTGTGTGTGCGTGTGGTTATCGTTGTGGCCCATCGTTCCATCCTTGTGTTGGGATGATTGGAATGAAATGCTACAGATACAGCAAAAAAAAGAAACCGAAATTGCACAACGGGAACTGTTCGATGGGACGTATCAGAATGTCGGACACAAACGAATGTCATGCGTTTTGGGAGCACTCATCTGCGTCATCTTCGTAATTGGAGTTAGTAATTGGAGGTCAGGTGGATTGCTGAGGGGGATGGAAATGAAACAAGTGGTTGCACAGGCCAGTCCAGTACTTACGGACAGACTGGCCACGTCGTCAACATTAAGTCATTATGCCGTGACAGTACTTGTAACGAATCTTATCTCCTTGAAATGTGTCACCGGCAGCCCAAAACGGGATGGGCCGTCCATTGATGATGATACTTTCAGCTGCGGCCCATCTCTGGGAACGCAATTACACGAGGGTAATAAATCAAATAAATGACAAGAGAAATCCACGTGAATCTCTGGAACGTTTTGTTGTAAAACCATGGAACGGACAATCATGGAGTGTCCACACCTTAGCTATTGTAATATTGTGGAAGTATGATTTGAGTGGAAACTTCCCGCATTTTCTTGACGTATTATGGACCGTTTTCTTGCTTTTAGTAAGCCCAAACGACGTATATTCACATAAAAGTAAAACTTTCAGCGGCTTAACCCCACCGACACGGTAGTATAGCTCAGCTGCATACAATGTCGTAGACCCACAGAAGATCGTACACTGGAATGTTTCACAATAAAAATGATTTATAAGGCAACCGCCGTTTTGAGCAGCTTGGCTGGGAACAGCGTAAAAGACAACAGCTTTATGACACTTTTGGAACATGGGATCGTCGGGATAGGCGCGTGCTCGTGACTACGCGTCGAAACGTAGTCAAATCGACCACCGGGGTATCATAAAAAAATGCTTTCAGAGCTGAAAAACATCTCGCGAACGCGGATGGGCTTTCCGTAATCAAGGGCATCTCCTATCAATCTAAGACGTACGGTGGCCACTTACTCGATGTTTTCTTCTTAATCGTAGCACTAATGGTTGTGATTGTACAATCGGTGCCCAGCGAGGTGGAGAAGAGCATTACACTAAAAGGTTTTCAATGGTCTGTAATCGCGTCATTAAACACAAAAGGCTGAAGTAATGCTTATCCCTTGAATTGAAAAATATTTGAAACAAAGCTTATAATCATCCATAAACTAAATAAAAGGAAGCAGAAGAAATGTATGATTACATTTGTTTGCGTCGCTTTGCGTATAAGCGATAAGCCAGCCAGCCAGCAGCCACCAATCCATCTTATCGCCCATGATGATGACAGCTGCAATCATCTCGATCGTCTAAATGTCTTACTTACTTCCACCGAACCGAGCTAACTAGAGCGGTGGTAACGAAGAGTAATCTACCCCAGACATCAATTCGGTATCAGCTTCTGAAAATAGTTTCCACCAACGTCCACCATTTGAATGCCTCGATGGCCTCGAGTTTGGCGGGAGTTGTCATTTTCGTTCGTCGGTTCGTGTCGTCGTCGTCGTCGTGGTCCACCCATCTAGTACGGCCATCGAACTCAGTGTCATGGCAGCGTCCCAAAAGCATGGTAAAATCATCCCATCGCAAAACGGAACCACCAACCGGAATAGTGGGGGCGAGTGTGGCGAGAACACCACATCCGTACAACGGCTGGAGGACCGGGAGCGTACAGAAATGCTTTAAATTGGAACCACCAGAACGCTTCTCGCACAGAAGCGAACGAAGGGAAAAAAAACATGTCAGACCATCACCATCATCATCAGCATCAGCATCATGGCGCGGTGTGGGATTTTTTGGCGAAAAGAAAAAATTTTCAAGTTCAACCGCCAACAGATGCTCGCTCGAATCGTCGACGGTCGACGTCTTTGCGCAGAATTTACATTAATTATTTCGCAGCACCGCGTCCGTGTCACCGTCCGGTCGTTCGGTTGATCATTAGGAGCAGGGGAGCAATGTCTTATTTTTAGAATTCATTTTGTCAATTGCGACGCGATGCGCACATCGTGATTTGCCATTGCGGATGAGCAACTCTGGTGGACGAGAAACTCTAATGAGAAATTTGTGACGCAAAAATATTCAATTTATCAAATTAACTACTCGATGAGCTACAAACGAGTTTTATTTATGTTGAATGGAGAAGAAGTAGAACAAATTGGTAAAATGATGAAACACTGAACCAATCATCGGTAACGTTGCCTTACAGCAATCTATCTGTGAGGTGAGCGACGACGAGCCGCGACGGGGAAACGTTCTTCAATCGTAGCCAGAGGTCGCAACAGATTGTTGCTAATTACGCTGTTCGATGCGAATGAACAGAGCTCGAGGGAGCTATAATCATCGCCGAGATCGGCTTATGATGGAGTAGACGTGCTCCCACGTGATGCCACCAGTCGTCGTCGTGAGCTATTAAATTAACATTGAAACAATCCCAAACAACAACTACTACTACACAGCCGTTAAAGACCTCCGCGAGTCGTCTACTCCGTTCGATGACGGATGACGCTGGCATTTGAAGGTGATCGCACGGTTACGTGGAATGCGATGAGATCAGTGCGGAGGAGATAATATGCCGCCTATTATTTCTAGGAATTGCTAGCACGAAAGGCATAAAAAGTACAACAATTGGTCCTTATTTGTCACCAGGTAGGAGGTTTGAACTCTCGAAACAATCCAACAACTCAACCTCAACAACGCTCCATAACGACAAACAATGGAATCTCAAGCTCATGAAGCACATCGTAAACACTGTAAACTCCCTCTTCATGTGTGTGTGTGTGTGTGTGTGTGTTCATCGGCACGGTTGGTTAACTACCTTACCTACCGTGGGTGTTATGAGGCATTAGCTTAAACATCCCTCTTTCCCCAAGCATCGTTTGATCGTTCCCCACAGCAGTAGCAGCAGCAGCAGCAGCTCCTAAAGAGCAAATATAAACATTTAAACACCTGCATAATGCACTTAAGCAGCCACTTCTACATCAAACCACTGGCTGGACCGGGAAGCGCACGAAGCTGGTGGAGATGCACAAACACCCAGCTCTGAGCTCAGCCTTCCTCCCTCTCCGGGGGGGCACCTACTGCAACACCTCCGTTCGACCGAACTCGAACACGGTGCAGCAGCAGTTCCATGGGGCTTGGTGTATGTGCATCAAATATGCATCATTCTCTCCGGTTGAAACGGTGTGCTGTTGTGGCACGTGTAGGGTGTTAAACGAAGAAGAATTTGCGGAACATTTTTGCAACGAGCTGTGGCTGCGTCTCACTTTGCCGGTGCAGGTGGTACGGATCTATCATCGCAAATGATTACTTTCGGAGCAAAATAAAAGCGAAGGAGCATGTTGGTATCCATTATGATGATATAAAGCGAGACAAATGCCACTTGGTAACACTAAAAGAGATGGTAGAATGGTGTCATTTTCATTATTTCCACAATTTATCGAACTAGTAGCTGCCGGAACATCTGGTACAAAGAGTATAATGTCACAATAGTCTCCTTGGTACAAACTTTTTATGTGGTCAGGGGTTTAGGTTACCGCTCTCCGATTGGCGTCTTAGGGAATCTAAATTTACCTTTTCCTCAAACATCTGTTAGGGGGTACATGAATGAATGGTAGCCTGTTTTCGCTGTTTATCGCATCGACAACTGTTGGTTCAGGCGGTGGAGTCCACTAGGGCGGATGCCAGGCAAAGAGCAAACTCAACGAGAATGCTGTGCCGTTTGACCACAGCATGAACACCAAGACAGCTAGTGATAGCGAGCGAGTTTGTGAAGGAAATAAACAAAATTCGTTTCCTTTGGCCCCGTGTGTCAGTACTTCAAAGACAGAAACAGAGACAGAGGTTGAGGCAATGCGGCTCGTAGGAACTCGGTACCCTTTTGAAGCCGTTGATGGGTTTCGGTCAACAAAGGGCTGGTTCATGCTTGAAAAACTCATACAAATTAATGCCAATCTTGCTTGATAGAATACACTAATCGTTTGATTTGGAGTTTACTTACTAGTATGTATATAGAACCAAATAGTGTATGGATTCATTCGTTTAGTATCTGTTCAAAATTTGTCGTGTTATTTCAGTCAACATAATCAAACTTCAAATATCAAATAACATATTACTACCTTAACCAAATGATCATTTATGTAGCCATTTTTAACGCAATTTAGGAGTGTCTGATAATGACTGCAAAAGAAGCGAATGGCTGGTAAATAATTTTATCCTGTTTGTTAGCTCTGTGTAGTCGTTATTTGGCCAAATCATATTTCAAATGTGTTAATACTTTTTGATAAAAGTTTCTAATCCAAGGTTTATCCGTATTCTTATGAACAGCAGCATCACCATCACCCTATTCGCAATATAATCTTTGCACAGAGAATATCTTGTTTTAATTGTGATGGAACTGATTCTAAATGTATTATGCGGATTTTTTCCCCTTTTGGAATCTTATAATGAATCCACTTGTCATCCTAACAAACGATTTGACGTCACAATCCCTATCTGTTGCTTCTTCAAGTAATTCGCACATTTCGCGAATTGTCTCTCGTATTTTCTCGTCTACGTTTTTTCAGTTCAAGTGGAACTCGAGGTGACATCTTTGGTACCATTACGAAAACATTACACCATTACGAAGACATACTTGCTTTACATTTCATGGTAAAGTAATGGACAAGAGCCCTTCGCAATCACGATTTATCAAGCTCAAAAATTTATTTTATTAAATTGAATGAAATATATCGGTGCTTACATTTTTTTTAAGACCTGAAACAGAAAAGCGCCACAAAAATGACATTAAAAAGCACATTAGTATAAACGAAGCGATGAAATAATATGCTACTACCATGGCTAGCATATTATTAGCATTTCATATCATGTCTTGTAAAACCGAACGAATTAACTCACGTTCCAAACAGTAATAACCCGGATCTCAAAAGGCACTTCAAAACCGAAACGAAACAAACACAGAAAAAATAACCTCCTCCCACCCAAAACTGAAACCTCATTTGATCGCCATTTCCGCGCATTTTGGTGTCAAACAAACAACATCCCAAAACGACAACGATCCCGTCATTAGGGATGTGCCGCCGGATCCGCTGAAAGCTTTTGCGTCCGCACACAACTCCCGCGTGGCCGATTGTCGTTTCTTTTTTGTAATTTGGGAGCCAGGGAGCGATGTGTACTAGTCTATGTCGCAGCAACGAATTGGCGGCATTTGGCACTACGCATACACATTAGCGGTAACTTCTCGTTTGCAAAAAGCCAACCTTCGAGCTGCCGGCGAGGGTCGTCGTCGGTCGCAGACAGAGTGACCTAGGTAACAGACCGGTTGGACCAGCCGTACCACACACACACACGGGAGGGAATACGATGACTCCGCCGCTGATGGATATAAACAACAACACCCCAGAGCAAATATCGCGAACCATTTTCGACACCACCTCCCCAGGCCTTCGCCGCACACCAGGCCTTCGCCTGCGATCTCGCACACCAACACCAGCGTGCCGAGTGCTTCAATTTCGATTTAATGGTCCAGAGGGGAGGGGGTGGGGGATGGCAGGCAGGGGCGCTAGTAGGAGTTACGCATCAACCAGTCAGCTCCGGCCAAGCCAGATTCGATGCGAACCGTAAATGGAATCGAAATGACGGTGGAATGAAGGAATCGTGGTGAAGAGATAGCCCTCGACCACAAACACAGATAGACACGGACGCATCGAAGCGAGACAACATCACGCAGCAGTATAGTAATGCACCTCAATGCTGCCCACCTCCCGTGTTCGCCATTAACCACATACACGCTGGCACGCTGGCGATTCGTACCATTGACGATCAGCGCCAAGCAGCTGACCGTCGCCGTCGCGGCGCCGTCGATCGTTCAGTTGATAATGTGCGTGCGTGCGCTCGTGGCTCGAGTATCTCGGTCGTCGCCGTCATCATTGGAAGTGGATTTGGCTGTAGGTGTGCCGTACTGTACGCGCCCGACCGTATAGCCTCGACCGATGATAACCTCGGACGCCTTTTTTTTTCGGTGCTTGAGGCAAGGACGATAGTGAGGTGAGTTGGGGAGTTGCTCCGCGGCTCCGCGGCTACACCATTCCATTTGTCGATACCGATTTGCGCCGGATTGTGTCCGATGGTTCTCGACTCGACTCGAGGCGAGAAGGTGCGGGGGGCTTGTGTACTCAACAAGGATGCAAATCAAACACACATTAAGGCCAAATCTCTGTGTGTGAACGGTATCGTAAGGGCGCGGGAATTGATACGGCCCGAGATGGCGACGAAAAAGGGATCAAAACAGTTTCGACACAGGAACCGACTGATTCCAGTCGGCAGCGTTGAAGATTGTTTTTGTATTAATTTCAATAAATAGTTAATTTAAACCTTCTATCTGATGATTAAAGTCTGGACTAGACTTACCTTTTTAAAGTGAATCCGAGCTTTTAATCGAAATTTTAATGCAATCCACAAGATCCGCGTTTCGCGGTACACACGCACACACACTGTTGCACTCAGCGAAAGGCTGCAAACAAGAAATGAATAAAAAAAAAACAATCATCAACACCAGAACATGACACGGCGATGCCAGGACAAGCTGGATACGCTATCAGCATGAGCCCACGGTTCTACACAACTACACAACTACACAGCCCAGCAAACAGAATTGGACAATTGGGACGGTACGCTTTGTCGCACTGTGTCGCAATTCCACAAAACAATTCGCTGCACACCGCACCACCCCACCCAACAATGCCACAATAAATGCCCGGTATAGAGTGTTGCTGGAACAATACCAGGTCACAATTGACTGTAACCGGGTGACCAATTCTCCTCCGGATCTCCACGGCACACGGCAACACAATACGAAGCGTGCACAAACACCACCTTGACACCGCTGCGTGCACAGTAACTTTTGTCGCATAAATATCGCGCACTGCTGGAATAGGGAGAAGGCAAGGCAGGCGGTGCTCCGACGTCGGTTCCGTGGTGAAAGTATCACCAAAACGAGCGGACGAGACACAACACAATCCGTTGGCCGCTCTGCGTTCCGCGTTCACATGGTCACAGCGGTCATGGTGGCTGGTGATGATGATGTACACAATCCGGAAGCATTGAAGCTTCCTTTTTCCCGGTGAACGTTACCCCGGTAACAATCACTCGCACAAGCTGCTGCTGCTGCTGCTGCTGCTGCTGCTGGTGAAGGACATCGTTTGTCTTCCTCCACTTCGATTCCAATTGGATCCGTTCAGTATATGGACAGTATCCTTCACTTCGCCTTAATACGCCTTCACGATTTTTAGCGACACTTCAATTGGATAACAATTCGTGCAAATAGAGTGCGCCAGCGGTGCGCGTCTCACCTTCACTGAGTGTTTGCTTCGCACCGTAGAGAAGTCAAACACGGAACACAAACCCGCGCGTATCACGACGCGGCGCTTCGTAAACTTCGCGAACAGTAATACAGACCAACAGCTAACCAACCAACCAACCAAGCGCGACACCAAAGCTGACTGAGCGTGGCCGTCGAGATGCCTCGACCCGACTCGGTCGCTATGGTTGCTTCGTTCGTTCCGTCTTCGCCGTGGGTTCGTCGGTGGTTCGTTGTTGGGTTCGACTGACTCTCTGCTGCGCTCGTTATGCGCTGGTTCTCTCTCGCTTACGCGCTCTCTCTCTCTCTCTTCCGATTTAGTCGTCGTGCTTAGTAGTAGCTGCTACTACACCGTTATACCCGATGGTCACCGAGAGCGAGTAGCCGGTTTTTGCGCAAACACCGCGTATAGTAAACAAAACAGATCTCCGGCGAAGGGCGGCGATTGTGCGGATTTGCATTCCTAAATTGAGAATCATAACCGAACCGAAATGCACCGCGGAATGAGCGTAATGCAGTGGAGCATAATGTTGAATTATGCCAACAGCCGCCACCGTCGCCGACGCTTCTTCCTCCTCCCTCCCATTTTTGTGGAGTGGATTATCTATTGTGTATCTTAAAGCTCGCTGCCAGGAGACGCAGACGTAAGGAAAAAGGGATAACGGACTAACGACTGCCACTTTATAAGTGGCTCGCCACATCGGAGCGCCCGTCGCCATTTCCTCGCTCGTCATACTCCGGCTCCGTATGCCGGCTGGCGAGAGGAACTTGAGATGATTGATTGGCGAAGAAGACGAAGTCAATTTTTCATCCGCACCCACATCCTGTCCGTCCCCGTTCGTTCTTCGCCGTCCAGGTCGTCTTCACGAGCACTTCATTCGCGCTTCATTTCCCGGCCGCCGACGTCGACAGACACCACCATCACAGCAAATGGATCCCCCGCTTCGGTCGATGTTGCTTCGCATTCAATGCTTCGATGCCAATACGGTGCTGCGGCAGTAAGAAAACGTTCGAACCGCGCCATCTAACGATGTAAATGAGGGACCAAACTTTGACGTAAGCCATCGTTTTGGGCCCTCCTTTGGGCAGCGGTACCGAGAATCTGTCCGAATCGATCCCAGGCCGACAGCCAACGAGGCGGGGGGGTGTGTGTGTGTCCATATATTCCCCCTTGTAAACGCGAGGATGCGGAGTAGTGTGTCTTGGCGGAGAAATAGATTTTTCCTCCATCCGCCATTTTAGGCCCCCTTTCATACCGCGCATGTATGCTAGCACACTACTAGGATACAGAAGAATCGTGTGCGAAAGGAAAAGGGGAAAAAGTTTTCGGATTATAGTTCGGCCCTCGGAGCGATACTTATTCAATTCAGCTCCATTAATGACGAATCACAATTTATCATTTATCAATGAAGGGAAAGTTTTTCCTGCCCGACTTGCGAAGCCCCATTTCGCATTCGCACATTCGTTGTGATGTGGTTGTGATGTGGTTGATATGAAGATCAACCATCAAATCCTCCTATAAAGGGCTATTTCTTTTTCGAGTTACACAGAACTTTTGCAATAGAACGTTTGATGTTACTCCAGAGCAACGTTTATCAAATGAGTTAAAATTCAAATATAATATGGAAGTTGTTAAACATTCCCATGAGCTCCCTAAACTGAGTTTTAAAGGAACAATCCGGCTTCCGGTTTCCATCGATTCCATCTCAGTCTCATTTTAAGGCACTCCAGTTAGAAGACTGTAAAGACGTTCGACAATTCTGTCTTGTCTGTCGTCATCGTCGACGTCGTCGTCGCCGTCGTCATCGTGCCCTTGGTACCCTCCTCGAGTGGCCTAATTATTCCATCACCGGTCGGCTGGCTGGAAGCGGGAGAATCAAAGACAAACAAAAACATATCCATCCACCGCAGCCACCTTTTCACGAGCGCGGAAGTGGCACGGAAAGGATCATCCTTCGGCACCC
>NC_064875.1:51784541-51797041 GCF_943734745.1 Anopheles darlingi
AACGAGAGGGATTCGTAAATTTGTCAATTTAAATTCCTCGAAAAACACTAGAACGTAGCGTATATATCCCGAAATAGATCCTCGCAGGAACTGACACAGGTGCTAGGTTGTATCTAAAACTCCACTCCGACAGCTCGTGCAAGCCACGGTCTCATTCCGGGAATATTGTCACCGATCCGACTGATCCGATATCATTTACCAGGAACTCATGCACTCGTTTTATGGCTGACTGAGTTATTGACTTAATTATTCATTGGCAGCGCATTAAAACGTAATCCGTAACGGCTAACTGTCCTCCAACCTGGAGCAGCAGCACCGCGGTGGCTCTTGCCTGCTGTCACCAGTGTGGCCTACGGGCATTAATACATGGCCGCATCCGCGGGCTTTTCACCGTACGAAATGAATAATTGCAAGAGCAAGAGCGGCATACTATTTGTGGATTTCGGTGGCCAGTGCATTTGCAGGATGCTCTCTGGCCTCGCCCCCTCCCAAACCCACACCACAACCAATAAGCATAGCGCGACCGACTGCGATTCGAGCGTAAAAAGTTAAATTGCGTTCGCATCGGGATCGATACGTTGTTGCTGGCCGGAGCATGGTTTCTAATTGAGTTAGCTCGTCGTGCTGAAGCCGTGGTCCGTGGTTATTGGGCCGGGAATATTGAGTAATAAATAATTAAAACCATTAATTGATTTTTTGTTGTTGTGTTTTTGAGTCACGCGGTGCGTTGCTCAGTGGATTTGAGTGCGTTGCTCAGTGGATTAATGTAGCGATATAAAACGAGGTTTTTTTTTTGAGCTGGATAAAGGATGCCGAACGACGCACAAACGCTTTAAAACGCGTTTTCCGGTGTTCGCTTTTGAGGCGATAGTCCGTACGTGGCATTGGTACAAGCAACACTGCGCTGCTCTGCTAAATCATCTCTCAACTGACACCAATAAACATTTCAAAATAATGCTCTCACACAATTAACAGCGCGGCGCTGGCGCGTGTCCTAATTAATAACCATTTTCGGTACGGCAACTGCATAATTATCTTCGGATTAGTGCGAATAACATGTTCTTTTCACCTTTGCAGCAGGGCATACATTGTACCAACCGGGGCTTCGTCGACCTGTCGCTTGCGGTCCCTTCCCACGACACCACGCCACTGATACAGAAGATAAGAACGCCTGCCAGACATGGTACACCGTACAAGGATCGCCCGCCTGGTGCCTAGGTGTGAACACACCCTGGCCACGGTACACGCTGTACGCCAAGTGCAGCGCCAAAAAAAAAAACGCCTGCGTCTCTCACATTTCGCCGTCCTTCTAGGCCTCGGTGTATCCTTCGGGGCGAGCGAACCAACCAGCCAGCCAGCCAGCCAGCCAGCCTACCGAAAATAAAACCCCTGGTGTTCCGCATCCTTCGGTGCGAATGAGAATAAACACGTGTATTATCGTCATTACAACTTATTTCTAGTTTGCACCCCCATGCTGCCCCCCCCCCCCCCGCCCCGGGAAAATACCTTTCGAATGTTTGCTTCTCTCGAGCGCCCAACCCGTTTTTGGGGCGCAAAACGTAAAGAGGATAAGGTATTGCGCAACGCAGCGCAAAACGTAAGGTAATAAGGTTTTATGTCGAAGTGGTTTTCGCCACGCCACGGTGTCCACGGCAGGCGTGGTGTGTTGTTTTGGGGCTTCAGAATCCGGTTTTCCTTTCGCTACCTTGTTTCCTTAGGAGACTTGCCCTTGATGGTAGGTGTTGCGTTAATGGAATTGCTTTCAATAAAAACAAACATCACACTGGAACACTGGAACGAAACGTACTGTCTCGGTTCCGGGAAAAACCCGGGAAAATAATGACCTGCTTTATCGCTACCCAGTAACATAATTTCCTTCCAACCACCCGTTATCAAGTAGCTTACAGTACAGGGTGCTTTGAAGTGATTGAGGGACGTGAATTATTAAGCAAGTAGTTCCTGTCACTGTCATTCACTGTCAGCGAGTAAAACGAGGTTTACGAAACTCTCAACAAACATAACACCATAAATTGCATCCAAATAAAGACTCCCACATGTCACACAGTGCCAAAGGAGGGACAAGCCGGGCCCTTTACTTGCATCTGTTGCACCGGATGCAACAGTGCAAAACCGACGGAGAAGAATCGTTTTTTATTGATTTCTTCCTTGGGATGCCACAAGCTGAGTGCATCCTGCAAGACGACGTAACGTAACCTTCCTTGCGGCGGGATTCATGCTCCATCTTCATCTCAGCGCACACTCCACGCAAATCGTTAGCATTGCCAAGCACATTATACTCATGTGCACGAGCTTCAGCACAGTCGCAGTCCAGTCACTGTATGCCACTCCAGCAATCCCGGTGTTGCTGAGCTACAAGCTGACGGGGGGGGATAAAAAAAAAGTACCACAGAAAACACAATCTCACCACATGATGCTCCGCACCGGGCACGAAGAAAATGAATAAACAGCCAGCAAAATGGCAATCGGTAACGGGGTACGCCTCTGGGGACTGTGCCGGAATCCTGTGCCAGTTGCCACAAGGCACACACCAGCAGGAGACAGCAAAACAGGAAGAAGAAAAAAGGAAGGAGAAAAAAAAAACAAATTCGGCGAGCTAGAGCAGGAAGCGCCACCAGCATTACGTTGCGATATTTGCTGAGCAAACGCGACAGGATGCGAACTCACGGGTTCAAGGATATCGGAACCACGCGGCATTCGGGAGATCGTTCGCAATCACTGTGGCCGCAACCAACTCATGCATCGATACCTGCGCCGGGGAATGATTCTGGGCGTCAGTTTACAATTCAATCAAGGAAACCAGAACACACACATCTGCTTTTTGGGGTGTTTTTTTCTTTCTTTCCTCTTATCAAATGACATCGTAATTGTGGAGTGCTCTTCCGTGGTAGCTATTAGACGGAACATTGACGTGTGTTAAATATCCTTGTAATCATTAGTATGCGAATGAGCGTTGTCATGCTCGTGACTATTAGGAGGCACGTGTGGGAAGTAGGAGTGAATGATTCGACAGGGAATAGAGGAACTGTGGTGTTGTTCAAGGGCATGAGTTACTATGAAGTCTTGATATATTCTAATCGGTGGACTTTATGTGTGTTGGATAAATCAGTGTGCGAGAAAAATTTACAAAAATAAATTACTTTCTAATAAACTTTTATTCAAGGACAATAAAATGTTACCGGATATCTTTGCCGTATTTTTGTTACAAAAGCATTTAACTAATAATTGTTTAACACGAATGTAATTTCGAATTATAACTATTTAAGAGTATAAGTTAAATTTGGGAAGAAAATACTTCAATTATTAAAGTTAAACCGTCAACTTCATGCATTACAGTTCAGAGGTTGAACATCTGAATTTAACATCTGACCAATCAGACAAAATAAAACCAAAAAAAAACATGTTTTTAGTATTTAAAGAGGGGAGTCCCTGTAAGGTTCGCCAACTTCGATTGTGATCGCAGTAATTGAATCACGTTCTATCTCGTTCGATGTTTAATAAATAAAAAAAAAATGCTGTTCAAGATGTCACCGATATGCAACACTTGCTGGCTGCCGGCAAACATGCAAATTCAATTGCTTCCCTTTAGATTTATTACATTTGACGGTTGGAAACAAGGCGAAAAACAGCAGGAATAATTATATACCATCGATGTGCCCCCTCCCTCCCCTCCGATGGTCTTCCGCGCATAAACCAAAACTTCAGACTCTTATTGCTCACGATACGCTTTGCTCTCCCTTTCTGCTACGCGCTACGTGTGCTACAACTGCCGCCGGTACGCAACGGAAACGCTAGGAAAGAAAAATCTTTTCTTACGATGATTAAATTATCATACAGATGAGCCATCCCCGGTGCCCGGTGCCCGGTGCTCTCCGCAGAACAAACCGGGTTGAGGGTATCGCCCCAAGATAAGCATCCATAATCCGCAAGAGGAAAGACAGCGTCGTCGGCAAACCGGGCTGGCGGCGTAACACACGGAAACCCGGCACGGAACGGTGAAAACCCCGACCTCATGCTGGCCCCCCCCCCCCAGAAACGCAGCAGGCGAGCTCGTCGAAATTGCTCAACTTTACCACGGATATCCGCTGCTGCCGAAGTTTCCGAAGACTCCGGCAGCAGCCACAACGAGACAGTGCCAGTAGTGGCTGGGAGCCCGGCCCCGGGTACCCCGGGGGGGTTCCTTTAATTTTGTTTTAATTTTCTTCTGGCTTACCGCCAGCACCAAAAGCCGGGCCAGCAGTCCACCAGGACCCCTTCCTTCCTGGTGGCCGGGACCTTGTCAGTGCTTCTCATAATAAGACCCCAGATCGCGCAGAAATGGCGAGAACAAAGAAGGTTGCGGCTCACTACTACTACTACTGAACAGTGGTACTACTGGATGGTGGTGGTTACTAGGGGCGTTGCTGCGTCTTTACTGCGCCAAGGATGCTGCTGCTGCTGCTGCTGCTGATGCCGGTTCCCTGCCGTTCAGCTGCTATTACAAGGCGTTGGATTGAAAGGTGGAAATAATTTTAAACTCAACCATCGTCGCGCACTGCTACTGCTGCTGCTGCTGCCTGCGAGGCGCGGCTTAATTTTTATTGAATTAATCAAAAACCTTCCAGCAGGACGCAGTACAGCAGCAGTGGGCTACACCGGCCAACGCCACTGCGAAGGCGTGAGCATGATGAGTCGCGCACCGTTGTTGCTGCTAGAGCTGGAGCGTAGCGGGCGTCCATCATAAATCATATTAGTCCAAGTTAAGCTGCGATGTCAAGTGAAGGGACAGGGAAATCCCACCGAACTTAGTACCGATCAGATTTCATTAGCTTTGAACGCTGAGACGTTAGAGCATAAGCGATAATTACTTGCTACAAACAACGCCTCTTGCCTTTCTGCGATTCAATTTTGGAATTGGAAAGAGAATTGGAGAAGAATTAAGTTTGAGTGAGATCGTGAACTGTATTAATGTTGATCAAAGTCAAGCATAGTTCCAAGGCCTTTTTGATTGTCCAATTTCCTATCTCGACTAGATCTTATTAAGATATTGCGTTTTACATCCCAACATAAACGTGTTTCTATCCAACTCGCTTCGTATTCTGCTCATCTATTGCTACCTTTGTGACCTTCGTTCCGTGGATCTCATCTAACCGTACGGCCACTAACATTGTTACCTTGCCCGTGATGCCCAACAACTAACGGAAAGGAATAAATCGCCGAAAGACCCCCGGGAATGGCCAAGATGGCTACTGCTGCTGCTGCGCCCAGTGCTACCAGTTCGTCCATCATTATTTCCATCCGATTGCTTCGCAACAATGCTCCGCCGTCGTTGTTTCCGGATCGCTTACCGGTTTACTTTTATCTTTCGCCCACAATCGCATCACACGCATCGTCATCATCATCATCATGGAAAGGAAGGAGTCAAGAATTTACCGGACCAGCTAGCTGACCAGCATCGCACGCTCGCTTTCCGTCCTCGCAGACCAGCGCAGAACCAAGGCACATAAAAGCGAAGCGAAACAAAACGAAACCTATAAAATCCAATCCAATTTACGGTCGATTTCCTTAACACAAGACGCAAGGACGAGCGAAGGATGCGTTTGCTACGAGATACCCGGGAATGCTCTATAGGTGGGAAAAACGTGCACACACACACACACACACTCACACACACCTGAAACCGGAGCGTTCCCCAATCTCAAACGATTGTCACTTGGGCGTTTCCAGCCCAATTCCCACAAACCTGCCAACAATCGGCAAGTCAGTGGCCGGGCGCGGAAGAAGCACCTTAAAACCCTCACCACCACCATCACCACCACCGATCACCACCACTGGTCAGCACGGTGTGGTCACCTGGGGCCAAGCCAAGCGAGTCGGAAAGCGGTGCCGCTTTCGATGCCCAGCAAATCCGTAGATCTTTCATTTCCGTCGGCGTTTTTGGGCTAGTGCTGCTGCAAATGCGAAATGTCACCCGGAGATAGTCGGTGGCCGGGGCAGGGGCAGGGGTAGGGACTCCGGAGCTATCTGGACCGTGCCAATCCTTTTCCGGGCCTCTCGGATGTGTCACAAGTCCGGGTTACCCAAGAGCGCCCAAGAGGAAGAAAGTCGGCTTTTCGGCAGTTCGTATCTTCTGCTCATCCCCCTTTTCCCCTCCCTACCGCGACATCAATGTGCGCGAACATCATCATCATCATGGCAGTGAGCCCGTTGTCATGGGAGACACGGCATCCAATGCTCCCTCCCCTCCGGGAGGCGCTGTTGTGGAGGCATTCATCTCAACCGCTCGAGACCGTCACAGCAGGGCGATGAGATCCTTTCAGCTGCTGCTGCTTCGTCGCCCTTCCCCGTCGAGATCGCTTTGATGTTTTTTTTTGTTCGTTCTTCTGCGTTCGAGTTCCGGAGGTCGCGGATCATAACTTTTCACTTTCCCTTTTCCGGACCGACCGATGCGGCGCGTCATGGACCACTTCCGCAAGCCAATTGGAAGTTGTCTCGCCTGCTGCTGCTGCTGCTGCTGCTGCTGCGAAGATGATTTGAAGTTTCTGGTGTGCGTGCGTGGCCTACTTGGGATCGTCCCGAGGTCCACTTGGGTCGAGGACTTCTTTTGCTTTTGCCTGTTTTGTCCGGAATGTTATCAACTGATTTTCCCTGACGCTTCCGTAGGTGATGGGTTCACGCTTCACGCTGAGCTTGACAGCTACAGCAAATGGCTTGTCATTATCTTGACTTAACGGTTTGACCTTACCAGTTCTCGGGCCGGGGCCGTCTCTCTGTCGTTTTTTTCTTTCTCCTCACGAAGGGTGCGAATAGATATCTCGGGTCATGGTGTGCGGAGACCGCGCGACCAGCGTGCCAAGTCCGACACGTAATTGGATCCATTTTTCATGAAGCACCCGCCATGTTTGTTTCCAGTTAGTTTTGGCTTTTTATTAGTTCGCCCTTCATCACACGCCACCATCCACAGCAGAAGTCCCTAGCTGGCGTGTGTGTGTGCCTTGTGTTGTACTGTCGCCATGTTCGCTATGTTGATACCTTGATGAGCGCTGTTCCGGTGGTTGGAGCCATTCCGGCCGGTGCCAAGGCCAAAAACACAATTATCCGTCCTGCCGGATGCCACAATCAGCGACCACTAGTCGTGGCTTCCACGGCAGAACGTGCCCGGTGCCCGGGTTCGGGTGACTGTCTGCGGTCTGCGGAACGCCTCGGAGGCGCACAATCAGCCCCCGGACTGGGCGGCTGGACTGCCGGAGGTGATGAAACAATTTAGCAAACACAAAGGACTCGGCACGCCTGGGGGGGGGGGCTCGGGCTGTGTATGGATTACGTCCAAGCAGAATACTACTTTCATCGAGCAAACTAATCGAGTGGCCTCTTGGTCTCCGGTAAGGGCCCGGCGCACTATGCCTGAACTCGAGTGCTTCTTGAGCACTCTCCGGTTCCACCAACTCACTGTTTCACTGTTGCTCGTACAAGTCGCCCAAGGCGCACTCGGCTCTAGTGCCGGTTCCTTACGCTGGGCTACACGAGTACGTACGTACTCGGGGGTAGCAGCATTCGTTAAAGTTGGTTTTCATTACACGAGAATCGAGACAAATGGGTTTTTGCGAGACGTGCGAGACTGCCGCACACTGCCACACCGTTCACACGGTGTTGCTGGCCGGAGATAGTATTTTCTGTTAAATGATTAGGGAGTGTACGGAACGGAATGATCGAGTGGAAAGCTTATGGGTACTTTAGTGTTCTTCAAGCTAGGATAAAAGCCCATAAGAATGCCCAAAGCTGAGCGTCTTTTTGCACTTATTTTAATTGAAAATGTTGTCAAGTAGTTTTGTAGTAGTTTGGTAGTACATGTCGGTATTTGGTTATAGCAGATAGTCCGTGGATATAACTGCTAGAGTATTTCTTATTTCTTAACAATTGCTTAACAACTGCGCCAATTTGTTGCAACATATAAAAAAATATTGCAAGCAATTTTCAACTGCATTCTGTCCAACATTATATTTCTCTAATAAAATACAGATTGTCATTGTTCGTTACAATTCTCTGTTTCAATTTTTCAAACAGCAATCGTCTCTTACTCAAAAAAAAGTTGCTTGAATAACCAGGAGACAATTAGTGTGTGTTGAACGGAACTGACGTAATAACTGGGATGTAACTGACACGGGACTAAATTCATATCAGGACCGCTCTGGCATGATTGGATCGAGAAAGGAACTCTGCCAGACCATTAGACCATGGCGCTCTCTATTTCTGTCTATCTCTCTCTTTCTCTCTCTCTCTTTTTGTTAGACCGAACCTATGTAACACGTCGGAGTACGGTGCAATCACCAGAAGCGGGCATGCTGTAACCGAAAGGCTTGCTGGATTGGTCACAGGATTACGTTCCGCTTTAATCCCTCGCACTAAGCGGTTCCCTTGAGCGCTTCACTGCAGCAGCAGCGGCAGCAGCGCCAACTCCCTCATGGTCAGGTCACTCCAATCAGCATCAGTGCAGCCCAGCGAGGACCTGGGATAAAGGGCTAGGGGATAACCTTAAATCAACTGGTATTTTATTTTACATATGTCGAACCGTTTGTTAACAAGCAACGCCAACGGTATAGGTAAGTCCTCCTGCGGACCATGCAGCAATCGTTTGGACCGGTACACACGCACACACACGAGGCAGTTGGCAACTTTGCAGCTAGATTATCGTACAGATCCATCCCCACCACCACCCCAGGGGTTCGTTATTACAACTGGACGGCACAGAATGTCGGCAGACATTGCCAAAGCGAAGAAGGACCTACGAATGGCCGGTTGGGCGTCCGAAACCGAACCGAAAGGAACCGGGAAAAGGGAAAATGAATCTAAATATTCCTGGCCGCTCTGGCATCAGTAGCGCTGGCAGAGCTGGGAGGGCAAATCGATGCCTTCAAATACCGCACCCGCCCGACCCCATGCTGCGCTTCCCTCTCACGCTCACTAATCTGATACGGTAAATTATGCTCTGCCAGACCAAGCCGAACCCGATGGGATCGATTTCCCTCGATCAGCGTTAACGTCACA
Organism: Anopheles darlingi; assembly: GCF_943734745.1. NCBI lineage: Eukaryota > Metazoa > Arthropoda > Insecta > Diptera > Culicidae > Anopheles > Anopheles darlingi. The sequence goes on from NC_064875.1 coordinate 51,793,584, forward strand.
CACACAAAAGAGAGAGAGAGAGAGAAAGAGAGAGAGCGAGAGAGATAGGATTTCCCTGTTTCCCCCATCATTTTCTCGACTCGGTTTCCTCTTTTTCCTTCCTTTTGTGCTTCAATTTTGTTTTATTTCGAGTGTTTTCCACTGCCACTGGCAGCTCCATCGACCGTTCTGGCGATCCGATCGAAAGGAAGAGAAGGAAAAGCTAAAGCTTTCCCGTACCGGACCGACCCCCGAACGACCAGAGCAGAGACGTGCTGCCCCGTTCGGCATGCCCATCCGTTGTCCCTTGGTCGGCTTGGTTGATGGGTCGTACATTTTCATTTGTGTCCCTCCGGTCCCGCCACCGGTCCGGTCATCAGCAGCCCTGGAATGCATCAGGAATCCGGGGGAGAATGAAGCAGCAGCAGCAACTGTGGAAGACGAAAGACAAACTCCGAAAAGGGACTTTTCCTCGAGTTCACTTGACTCCGAAAATATTTTCCATTTCGTTTCGGCGAGAAGGATTCTATCATCATCATCATCATCATCATCAGTATCGCCATCCAAATCATCGTCGTCCTCTGGCGCTCTACCGGCGCATCCCAAGCTACTCCATGCACACTACAACCGGTCGGTCGGTCGGTCGGTTGTTCCCGAGGTTCGACAGTTAAATGAACAGATTTTAATCTTGCTGGTGTTTGCTGCCATTACCTCTCCTGGGTTCTTCGGCACAAAAAAAAAAAAACCCCATCCCTTACAACGGTGTGGTGATGGCGGACCAACGGTTTGCTCATTTCACGACCAGAACACTCCCCCCCGGGAGAAACCAAATCCAACAACTCTCGGTGCACAACCGGTGTTCCTCGGACTCGGAAATCGGCCCAAAAAGGATTCTCGCGCCAGCAGAGTGCCGGTTGGAAAAAAAAAATCGGACCGTTTTTTGTAGCGCTGTGTGGGTCCTCGGAATCACCGGAATGCGGATGCGGAAGATATAGACACGGAAATAGATAGCGAAACCGGGTGCAGCCAGCCTAGAGCCCTCCGTCCTGGGACCGGGAGTCCGGACGGTGTGGGTTTGTTTGGGCATTTTTGCTCCGTTCTACCGATTTCAAACCGGGGGACGGACGGATAGACGAACGGATGGACGGATGGACGGATGGACGAAAAAAGGATTTAATGGAAAACCCTCGTTTCGCGTTTGCGAGTAATTTATTTGCGCCTTCCAAGTTCTCCTTTTTTTTTCTCCCTCCCTCCCGACACAACACCACACTTTCCATTGCATCCTCTGGCGGGCACTGCCGGACGGGCATACCGGCACGTAGGGGTTGGCCGGCAACGCTACTTCATTTGTCCAATTAATGGTCAATGGAATGGATTGGAGGGTTCCGCCTAGGTACGGCTTTGCTGTCCCGGGATGCTCTTCACACCCACTTGACACTTGGCACATTTAACTGTTTCGAATTCCGTTTTATCAGCTTCCGGATAGATAATGCGGCTCCATCCATTTCGTTCGTTGGGCGAGAGTAATCGACAAAACATGGAAGGAAGGATTTTCAATATCACGCAGCGCAGGTTGTTCCCGGACGCTTCCGTCAAGCGGAATAGCCCCAAATGGAACTTCTGCGATTCTCATAAAAGACAATAAAAACCACTTCGCTTCACCATTACGCTAGCAAAAACCCCGGAATGTCGCCTCCATTAGTACCCGGACCCATTTCTGACACCGATGTCCTGCATAAATGATTGGAGACAAGCATTCCAACTCGTGTGGCACTCGAATCTCAAATCTGGACGATAAAACACTTGAACACTCCCCCCCCCCCCCCCCGCCATGTCCCATGTCCTAGATGTGCTTCCACAGCAACCGAAGAGACTGGAATCGCCAGCGATGGCATCCGAGTAGTCCGAAGTATAAAATATTAACGGAAAGTGTTATTACGTGAGAATAGCAAATGGACCATCGTGGCAACCGGGACAATTCTTCGTCGAGAAAGAAAGATGCTCCCGGATCTCCACGTTGGCATTGAAGGTTGGGAAAACATCGAAAACAATCGCAGGATGAAACCGACGAACCCATCGTGCGGTCAGGTCATTCTTGGAGGACAAAGCTCGCTAAAAAGATGACCGGCTCTCCTGTTTCCTTGTATGTTGGTGTTGCATCCACAGGTTCTTTCGCACTAGGCGTTCCCCTTATGGCCAATTATCAGGCCACTTGCGAACGACACGTGCTCGGCGTCCCGTGGCTATCTGAGCTGTGCTGCTTTTGGGTTGCTTTGAGGTGGAAGTGTAAAAAGTCCTTCATCTCAATACTACTCGAAATGAAAATCTCGTTTCTGCTGCACCCGTTTCCCGTGCATTCGGTGGTTTGTTTGTTTTCCCGGCCACTTCCCGGCCCGGCGCGCCTCGATAGGAAGCTCTTAAAACTCTTTTTCGAATGCCACAAGAAGCGGAATAACTGAAGCCCTCCGACGGAACTGCCCCTCGATGCAAACTCACAAACCGGGCCATACACGCAAGAGAAAGAGGTGAGAAGGTGAGAGGAAGGCGGGGGGAATGGAAACTGGGGAAGAAAAAGCGGATGCCAGAGTGCAATCAAAGCTCGACCCACCGCAATGGAAACCGGGCGCAATGGTACTGGGCACAAAAAAAGGGTTTTCGGAAATCATCACAGAGCAAAAGAGAGACAGATAGAAGGTGCGAGAGCTGAACAGAGATGGGGAGCTCGGGGGGGAAAAAAGCTAGAGTGAGAAAATAAAGCATTTCCCTTCGCATCACAGAGGACGTGAGGTTCGTGAGGTTTGGTTTGGTTCCCTTTTTTTTTTGTTGCTCTCTTTCATTTTCCTCTGTGCCGGGTGTGACCGAGTCCAAGGATTTCCGGGATTTCCTCTCGAGGTTTCATTGTTGTTCCTCTGCTACCGTTCTTCGTTTTTGCCTGCTTTTGGTCATCCAGCACTTTTCGTAATGGTGGTGGTGGTACCGTGCCATGGGCGTTCGTTTCCCAACCAGGGAAGGTGCTTTTCATTATTTCAATTCGCTTTTTCGTGCAAGTGCTGGTAGTAATGCGGGATGCTTTCTGGGTCTATCTGACGAAACAGGCTCGGCTTTGTGAACCTTTTTTATGGGCTACAGCTTGCGTGTGCCGAGCAATTGTTTCCACACATGCTAATGGTCATTTATCACACTCACTTTCAGCTAGGATTCTCCGAGCTTCGCCATTGTAGCGATACAAAATTCTACAAGAGGTGTCACAAGTGTGGAAATGCTGCAACTACAGGTCAAAGATTTTAGATATGGCTACCGAATGATATCTGGAAAATCAAGGATTACAACTCGACACGTGCCCGGTTGAATCCGATGCAGGTTCCGGGCATATGACACCGCAATCTGCTGTGACCAAAAGTAACAGACCAACGCCAAAGGAAGATTGTAACCAGCGAAAGGAGCGCTAGATCCGCCGGTGGAAAGGTGAAGGCGGCAGA
>NC_064875.1:51802041-51864541 GCF_943734745.1 Anopheles darlingi
GACGTCTGGGAACGGTAGTGAGCCAGCGTATGATATGACTGTACTGAATGATGCCAAGAAGCGGTTCCGCGATAATCGTTACGATTGCTTCCGCGTGGATTACGAAACGTTTCGCAGACTGTTCGTCGAGCTTACGCCATGGGGCCACTGTCAGAACGTTGATATTGCCGAAAAACTGTTTCGCGTGAGTAACTAATCCATAGGAGGGTTTGACGGATGGATTAGCCGTTCTCAATCCGTAAATTAACAATGCGTATTGTTTCCGCTCTCTCTTTGTTCAGCTGATGGATAAGCAGTCGTGTGGTTATCTCGAGTTCAAGCAGCTGATCTTTGCCGTCGGCATTATCTGCTCGCGACGAGCAACAGAAAAGCTGAAGCTGCTGTACATCCTACACCTTCCTCCTTTACTGAGTGCCCAAGAACTGGAAACGAGCAGTGTCAGTGAATCTCGCGACTCGGATACAGAAGTCGCTACCGAGGCGGAAAGCTTCTTCAGTGATAATCCGATCGAAACGATTAAATCGCTCCCATCGCCCATCGACATCAGTCTCGAGGCGACGGATGGCGAGAGCCTTTCGCTATCCCACTTCAATGCCACTCCGAACCTATCGATGGACGAAACGATATCGACACACGCAGAAACGTCCTCGATATTCTACGTCGATCTACCGACCAGCAGTGGTAGTCTACCAGGGGGTGCCGCTGGTACAAGCAGCGGTGCCGCTGGTGGCGCTGTCAGTGGCACATCTGGCTATGGAAACGCCAATCTGGGCGAAGTAGAATCGTTTGGTTCACGATCGGATATAAGCGATCTAGGCTTTAACCGTTTCAGTCTCGACGAAGGCACGAGTCGGCGAGGCGGTACAACGGAAGCACGCTCTATCAGCGGATTACGCATCTTTCTCGATGAACCGGATTCCAATTTTACGTACAAAACTATCCCGAACATGGGCCAAAAGAACTTCATCTCGCTCTGGACGACACTGCTGGAAATACTGAACAAAGAGCGCAAGGTAACCGATCAGGAGGTTCAAACGTCATGTAAGTAGTGGCACAGAAGGAACGTCCACCGGGTTTGATCGAGGCTAACCCTGTTACTCTCGCATTCCACTAAACAGACAAAACATTGATATCACTCGGTGAGGATGTCGTGATGACTGGGCGTGATGATAGTAACGACAGCTTTACTCAGCTGGCGTTCCCTACAGCTATGGACAGCAGCGATGGTGGTGTAAGTGACGTACGCAATATTCGAAACCGGCAATACGCTATTAACCGAACACCCTTTTTACAGTTTGATCCCAATGGTAATCCATCGTCTTCATCCAGCTCGGAACGAACGCCGAAGCATGCGGACCACGGTGGTGCCACGGAGGCAATCTGGGAGATTTCCTTGAACCAGTTCGTTGCTACAGCCATGTCCGTCGGTGTGATTGATGAACAGTTTTCGCTCCCCTTTTCGATTAAATCCCGCGTGGAAACGCTACAGAGGAATCGACGAAAGTGCAAAAGTTAGGATCCTTCAGAATGATTGAGATAAGAAGAGAGTAAGCCGGAAGGTGTGGCGTTGTTAACGCTGGAATTGTTTTTTTTTTGCTGGTGCTCTATTGTTAGTTAGCAGAACAGAAAGGACCCTGAGAGAAAAGTTAGCTTGTCAAGCATAAAACCACCACCAGCAACGAGCCGCAGTGCGACACGGCATTCGATTGTATGGTTACATTGGCGCATCGTGTAGGTCCAAGGATGATACGAAACAGTCCTACGGTAAAATCATTGAAAGCGGACTCTCTACCATACCGAAGTCACTAACTCGGTAGAAAACAGGCGCCAATGATGCACTCTCATAAATAAACACCATCATCGTGGCTCGTTGTGGTTGGCAATGAGAAACGGACGGCGTTGCGCTTATTACTATGCCAGAAGCATGCCTGTTACGTTACGCCTTTACATAAACATTCTACAGAAACCTAATTTTATATTAGAGGGATGTGAGACAGCGGAAGATGGACGAAGAGAGAAATATACAAAGTGTAATCTCAATTTTAAAGTGCGTTGTATCTTCTTCCTGAACGGTGTACTATGATCAGCACACAGCATAACATCACCTAGCATGCCTAATCTTAGCAAACATTTTGGAACATATATAATTTTACTGCTAAAAAGAATGAAACAATTCTTTTTATTATCATCATCACCAGCATTACCTCAAAATAAGGGTAAAACTCACATGAAATAGTTATGCGTTTATGGCCAGTCCAGGGCCATTCCAGGTTCTTTCTAGACAGATTTGCGGAAAGGCAAACGAGCAAGTATCATTTTTGATCGTTTAATTATCATCTTAAAATCTACGATAACAATAGTAGAAATGATGCCAGCATTACATCCTACAAACTACGAAAGATATTCCGACGCGAATCGAATGAGAATTGTATAAGTAGAACATTTATAAGAGTTGCTTATTGTGGTTTGTTTTGCTTGTTTGTTTGTATAGTATAATTATTGGCCTTATTTGCTGTTTTGCGTTCCCCTTTGATTTGCTTGTTTTGCCTTTTATCGCTAATTACTCTACCATCCTGCTGGTTGAGGTGACTACTGCTGGTTTACTATACAATAGATCGCGAGCATGCAGCTCCGACGCATTGCTCCATCTTTTCTTGCTCTGCGTGCCCGGTATGGTGTCATATCGATAATGCTTTTCGTGCCGTAATTTCGAACAGTGTTTGCAAAGTTTGTTCTCAAAATACTAGCGCGTCCCGTGGGAGGGTCCATAAATAAAGATACCAAGTGTACCGTGTAGCGGTCCAGGCATTAAGATGCCCCGGTTTTAACGATCGATCACGATCACGACCAGTGTCAATTGCTACAATAACTCTATCCTACGCAAAGCATAAAGAGATATATATCATCAGATAGTTTCGTAAAACGAATCTAGCATGTAAAATACGTAATGAGATAAATAAAGAGGTTACGGTGGCATCGGAACCATACCGTAAGCCTTCTTAAACGCAATCTGATTGAAGCTCGATCAAGAGAAGTGCATTGCGGAAAGAAATATCGTAAAATACTTATAGCAAAATACAAATAAGAAACTATACTAATTGAAACACTTTGTGAGCGGTACCGTGCCGCTAAAATCTGTACCTTATACCTTATATCTGAGAGGTACATACACACATCTAAAATTGTCGTGCCTTTGCTAGCCTCACCGGTAGTGCATTTGGCAAACTGCAACACGGAAATCGAGCCCCTTTACAATACAATAACAATGTACACGAAGGTTCTGTGACTGAAATAAAACTGAAAGAGAATGTAAACGACGCGGTAAGTAAACAGTGACCTCGTAGCCTATTAGCTTGTTTTGGAGATGAAAAATTGTGTCCTTTGGCCATCTTGCTACATGATGCTACATGAGTCTTATTCGCGTATACCACCAGTGTTGTGAGTGCTAGTGTTGTGAGATAGGAAAATGCTTCCTGAAAAGTGCACTTCCAACGTACGTTCCTCATAGCTCCAAATGACGATGCGGGAGCGCACAGACTAGCCGCTTATCTTACTGTTTGCTCCTTGTTCTTTCCATCAAATGTAGAAAGAAACTTCTTACAGTCCCGACCCCGACCCACCCAACACACCATTCCTGTCCATCTATGTACAAGCATTCAAATCCCCTCGAATATCGTACTGATACGTGCCCTCCGCACCATGAGTAAAACTGTTCCCTCGTTTTTGTCGAATATACACTAAACTTGCTGCATTACATACGCGAAACTTTTGGCCGAATAGGTGCTTCCAAAAAACCACCTGCATGCACTGCAGGTACTACTTATCAGTCTCTCGAGCAGCTTCAATGGGTGAAGAGCAGATGTTGAATCCACACAGGATGACTGTCAGGGTTTGGGCATGTTGCGGGAGAACAAACGTGAATCGAGCGCACCCTACACTCAACACACCACACACATACAGGTACAATAGAAGAAGTACTACGATCGCCTCATCCGATCGTTTCTAGCCGACTAGTGCAGCAGATTACCCGCAGTGTTTCGCTGCTGCTGCTGCTGCTGTTGCTGTTGTTGTTGCTGTTGTTGCTGCTGCAGCTGTTGCTGCATTTCGCGTGTCTTAAAGAATCCTTGTTCCGTTTTACACTCTCGGATGGTGACCGTTTCCAGGTTGACGGTAACATCCGTTATAAACACCTGATTAGTGGTCTGTGCCTTCGGGAGCCATAATCGGGGCGGTGCTGAACGTGGCGACAGCATGTTCTTGTTGATGGAATTATTGTTAATGTTGCCATTAATTAGATCCCCATTCGGTTGCTCAATACGTAGCTGCTGCTGTGGTTGATATGGCAAAGCCTGTCCTTGCCCTTCCCCAACCCGCTCTCTGCCAACCGGGGGCAACCCGGCGGCGACAGCAGCCGCAGCTCCACCAGGAAGCAACGCAGGCTGATTGGGTTCGGCCGGTGGAGGAATATTGGATTCGGGCCGCGAGGCTGGTGTATCCGGTGAGAGTGGGGCTGCTGCTTTTAGGTCCGGTAGCCTAGCTGACGCACTAATCGGTGCAACGGAAGAGGCACACGCCAACGGTGTGGCAGCTTCCAGGCGTTGCGCTTTAGCTGCAAAGGAGCTACTGACACCTTCGGGGGAGGAAGTTTTTATCGTCACACCCACCTTGCCGCCCTTCGACAGCACTTCGGCCTTTCGCTTCGTACCCGCCACATCCTTATGGCTTAACGGTTGATCATCGCTCGAGTTCGAGTTAGTATCCTGATCGATCTGTTCAGCCGACGAGATCGATATCTTCAAACACGGTAGCTGCTGGCCGGTTGGTCCGATGGAACCGCTTTGCACTGGAACAGCGGAGACTGCACCGGTGACCAATGCCTTACCGGAACCATTATCGACACCGGGTGTACTGACGAGGGATTTATCTTTTTCCGAACCGGCGGGACTGTCGCTGGAGCTGCTGTTACTACTTGCACTCCGTTGCTTCACACTTCCATCGATGCCACTGACAAGAAGGCTACCGGCGGCACTACTATTAGTACTGCCGAGGACACTCTTCTCCTTTTCTTTCTTACTGCTGGTGCTAACGGCTTGATCTGTCTGACTATGGTGATGGTGGTGATGATGGTGGTGATGGTGAGAATGTTTTTCCTCTTTCTCTTTTTTCGGGATGAAGGGTTCCTTTTTCTCTGGCTTCGGTTCCGGTTCCGGGGTCGATGCAATCGGTGGCGGTTCATCGTCATCGTCCGAATCTTCGATTACGGCTTTCTTCTTGCGTTTAAAGGTGGTCGGACCACGCAGGGACTTTTCGAAGATAGCAATAAGCCGCGGATCGAGAATGTTTTCCTCCGGTTCCCAGGTGTTGTGCCGTTGGCTCCATCCCTTCCACTTAACCCAATATTCCGCCTTGCCCTGCGGAAGAAGAACATAAAATTCAGATATTAATCGATCAGATCATCGTGGATTGATAAACAAAAAAAAAAAACAATCGCTCTACATAATAAAAATAATAAAAAAAAACAATCGCTCTACATATAAAATAATAAAAAAAAAGTGCATTAGATGAATGACGATAGATGTTGAATGTTTCCTACGATAAATACGGTAGATAAATGCATAATTTAAAAAAACCAAGAATCAGGAAAATCGACGAATAAATTGACTTTATCGAGTTTGTATGATCAATGAAACAAATTATAAAAGGTCAATGCAACTAAATAAAAAAATAGAAAACATTAAAAATATCGATTAAAAATAATTCAAGCGAAATGGTTTCCGATGATACTCCATCGTGTGCTGCGACAACATTTGTTAAAACATAAAACGCAATATGTACGGCGTACCCCCCAAGGGGGGCCGCTACAGAAATAGCAAGCGGCGCCAACTCCGGCTTCAAAACAAACCGGTCGCCGGTTCCCTTTTGTTCGCTCATTCGTTGAACGAAGGCAAGAACAAAAACTAGCGAAATGAAAACCGCACCATTCAAGGTCAGCTGCGTTCGCAGAAAAACGCCTCACAGGCCTTTGCTGTCTCTGTCACTCTACCAGCAGTCCTTGTCTATCGCTGACCGATCACTGATGACGTAATCAGGACGCCGCGTTCTGGACGTACCAACGCAAACGGCGTCATCGTCAACTTACCGCACGGACCCGCTTTTTCATGATCTTTTCGGCGGCATAAACGCGATCGTCTCCGTTATCCATGTTGCCGTGTTGGTCTGCTTGCTTTCGTTGGTGTTCTCAACCCTCTTTGCGAGTCTTCTGCCTTCTTTCTCCTTCTCGCCTAATCCTGGGTGACGGGCCTCCGGGATTACTATGCGGTTGCACCGGGTTCTTCCCCTGGTGGAAGGGTTTTTGTTTTTCTTTTCCCACTTTAGGGTTCCTTCTGCATCCGTTTTCCTTCGCACACTAACACCACCAAGAAAGGCGTCGCGCTTGGGTTTCACTTTTGCAGAGGAAATTTCTGCATCTCCTCTCGATGCTTTAATTGATTTCGATGCGGGACTTTTGGCTTGAAGCGCAAATTAAAATCGTCTATCACTGATAGTTTTCATCGTGGTCACTTCTTCTTCCTGCACTTTTCCTTTCTCAACACGCACGCGACGGAAAAACCAAAACAAACTGTTTTTTGTACAACATTCAGCAGAATCTTGGTTCCCGAGTTTCACATATTTTCCCCAACTTTCCCATGATAATCTTACAAACCAGGAAACATTAACACAAGAAAACAACACAAAAAACACTAAAATTTACACTCCATTCACGATTTTCCTTTCCCGCTGCCGCGACAAGCACACGCACATTCACACGCACTTCGACTTGCGTTTACACGCGCGGGTTGACAGTTGTCAACAGCAGAAGAAAAACACACAAAAAAAAGATAACAAAAAAGAGGTGGGGAATCCCGCCGTTGCGTTTAAAATCCTCCCAAAGTTCGGATTGAAGAAGTTTTGTTAAAGTAGAAGAATGTCCAGAAGTGTACGCTTGAGCTGGTTCAGAAGCGCAAGATGACGAACATAAAGTCGTTCGCGTTCCTGGACCTGGAAACGACGGGCCTCCCGGAGTATGAGTTCTCACGTACGAAAATCACCGAACTCTCGGTGGTGGCCTGTTCCAGGCAGCATTTACTTGAATCGAACTCTGAACTGCCGCGCGTGGCGCACAAGCTGTCCCTTTGCTTCAATCCATTCCGCATGATATCGCACCAATCTTCGCAATCTACGGGTAAGTAATCGCGTACGTGTGATAAGCCACAGCTCCAGGATCTACTTGACCAGTAATGCTTTCTTATCTCTCACTCTCGGCTGCAGGTTTATACAACGATTTACTGCAACACGAAAGCAAATTCGATGGCCATGCAGGCGAACTGTTTAAAATGTTCCTGTCCCGGTTACAGAAACCGATCTGCCTAGTGGCACACAACGGTTATCGGTTCGATTTCATTCTGCTGAAGAAGCAGCTCACTAGCATCGGCATCTCGTTGGAGGCCGGTACGGTGGTTTGCATCGATACCATTCCAGCCTTCCGTAGCATAGAGGCCGACATCGATCGATTCACGCTGGAGAACTGCGACGGTCTGGATGATGCCGTGGCCGAGCTCGAGTATCAGACGGTTCGGATGCTGGAAACGATGCAAAATAGTGGTAGCGCCAAAGCGGACTTACCCGAATCACTGACGCCACCGAATGAGGAGATCGAACGGAAGCACAAACTAGTAGTAAAGGCCTATCTTTCCATTTCCCCCGACGAATGCCCTAAAAACGAATCAAGTGAAACGACGGACGAGAATGTTTCGCAGCAAGGAACGATGGGAATCCTGGAGTGTCTGGAGGTTGCGTCGACCTTCATGGCAGACCAAAAGAAACGGAATGAGAGGACCCCTCAGACTGGTCGAACCAGTAATGAACATGTTAAACTGGAACCGGAAGATGAGTTTTTCGAACAAACGCAAAAGCAACCACCAGCGCCTCAGCCGTCTACTTCGAGTAAGGCTCGGAAGCGACTCTTCCCGGCCGGTAGTTCTACGCAAGGCACACAGAGCACACAGCGAAAGCGCTACAATTTGTCGGAGGTTTATAAGCGTACCGTTGGACGGGACTTGCAAAACGCGCACCGCGCAGAACAAGATACAATGGCACTGCTGGAATGTGTCGCCGTTCATGCGGGACGCTTCATAGTGTACGCGGAGGAACATTGTGTTCCTTTTGAGAACATCAAAGGAAGCTTTTACTGAATTTTACTTTACAGCAGCAGTGGGTCGTAGTAGATCGTGTAACAGGTGATGATTTATAGTATGGTTTATAAAGATTTTTTACTCTTTTTAAGACTAATTGCAACTCGTAAAACAAATGAACGTCCGCGACTTCTCAGAAGGAATGTATTTCTTAAGGATCTTGAGCACCGACGCAGCTGCCACGGTGGTAAATTCAGAAGCGATCTTCAAAATTTCATTAAGAGCAAAGAGACACAGTAAGCCAATGTAGAAACCTAGGAATCCTGGAAGACTGAATCCAACTGCAGCGGGATGATCGATCAAAGCGAAGAAATACAAATACCTTATTTTTATACAGAAATACAGTGTGGGTTCTTTAGAAACCCTCCAGACGGTTGCAGAAATATTATAAAACCCCTTTGGAACGAGAGATAGCAAATCTATTAAATACTATGATTTGTGTTTTTTTACATTAATCTATTAGGCTGACTCCATGAGAAGCTTTTCCAAGAATAAAAAAGAACCTGAACGATACACACGGATCAGAGAGCACATAGATTGCAAAACAGAAACATATTTACATAAAGTATCCTTAACTTTACCCTCAACACATCTGTATCGACGGATTACTGCGGCACGGAATCTACTCCGAGACTATCGACAATCTTCTCCATAATAGCTTCGCCGGACTCTACGTACTCCCGGAGGGCAGCCAACTTGCGTTCTTTCTTCTCCTGTGCCACTCGACACCGTTCCAGACAGTCGCGCATTACCTGCTGTTTATCGTGGCCCAGCTTCACGATCGCTTTCTTGTTCCGCTCTACCTCGTCCCTCGTGTTCTCGATTGCACGCAGCAGTTCCTGCTCCTGTTCGCGCTTGGCCTCGGCGGCGTTAGATCGCGACGCCAGGCCGCCTAGAGCCTGGGTGATTTGATCTCGCTCTTTCTGAAGCTTCTCCAGCCGTTTCTTCAACTCGGTAACTCTAGCGTCCAGCGGATGCAGAATGAGCTGAGCATCGGCCAGTTTGCTCTCAAGTAAGCTCTTTTCCTCGCTAAGCTTACGGTATAGATCACGGCATTGCTGAAACACAGCGCTCAGCTGCCGCTCGACCATGGTCAGTGCTTGTGCTAGTTCCGCCGGCTGACTCTCGAGCAAATGGTTAATGTCGAACGGTTGAAACTGAATGTCGGGCCGAAGTGCGTTGGCCCAGTTGTGTAGCTGAGTGTTCAGCTCGGATAGTCCATTGATTTTGTGCTTGATGAGATGCGACAACTGAATCTGCAGATCGGACGACGTTTCCTGTAACCGCATCACCGCATTTTGCTTCGCCGTGATGAGATTCTTTGTGAGCGCCATCGAACGATAGATTTCATCGCGCTCCTCGACCGTAAGCTGCTGACTGGCCAGCTCCTGCTCTAGCCGACGGATAGCGTTCTCACATTCGAAGTACTCCTTTTGGCGTCGATGATACTGTTGCTCGCATTTGCCGAGTTCCTTGGTAAGCTGCTTCACCTCTTCTGCGAGCCGCTGCTGCTCGCGTTGCCGTTCGGCTACCTCACGCTGCACTCCGTCGAAGCTGTGATCGCGCGTATGCACCGCGACCTGCTCGGTTCCGAATGCATCGAGCTGTTGTTTTATCTGTTCGGTTCGTTGTAGTACCTGGGACGTCGTGAGCCCATCCGTTCGACATGCCACTAGCTGATCGACCATTGCGTCCACCTTTGCTCCGAACTCTTCCTCGCGCTTCAGATTCCATAGGTGGAAGCTATCGATCGCGGATTGAAAGAAGAACCGTGTAAAGTCCGCCGTCGGAAACTCTTCCGCCTGTAGATACGTCGGGGCCCACTCGGTTTCATTGGCACCGGGAGGCTTAGGTGCCAGTTGAATAAGCCACGTTAGCATCAGCGTAATCTGGCCGAGCGAGTGCGGCGCGCTCGGTGTTTTCAGCATCGACTTGTTGACCGTGAATGGACACTGCAGCTCGGTGATTGCACGCATGATGTCCTCGATAAAGTTGGAACCTATCTTGTACCGGCTACCGCCGATCTGGCGCAACAGGTGAGCCACGATGATGAGAAACTGTTTCATCGACATCGACCGGAGGCTGCCGCGTTCGATAAATTCCTTCGCCAACTCTGGTATTTCGGACTGTGCCAGATACTCGAACACTTTGTGCCCTTCAGCAGTAAACCGCTCGCGTTCCACCGTGGAGGGGACGGTCTCAGCGTTACCACTGTTGGCATAGAGGCCCACGCTACGCAGCGGAGTCCTAAGCTGTGGTGTAGCGCTGCTGCTGCGCGGATTGAGTGATTTCTTCGAAGCAGTCGTCGGGACGGATACACCGGGTACAATCAGATTCAAGCCTCGGTCCATCGACCGGGACCGACGATTTTCACCAAAAAGACCTCCAGGTTTAGCAGATTTGCGTATCGGTTGTGCAATTCGACTGACGCGGCTACGGACACGGGAGGAGCGGACATAAGCAAGGTAATTCGTATGGTCCTGGAAGATACAGTACTTACTTTGGTGGCTTTTTAACCGACGACTGCGGTACGGACACATCGAACTCTTGCGTTCGACGCGGTAGAGTTCTTTTTTTCGTGGACATTGTTAAGACGAAACGAACAAGATTCGCGAGTTCACCGTTACTTTTTGTTCCGTTTTTCCGCGTTCCGCTTTTCAAAACCCAAGTTGTCAAACATGACAAAACGGCCGAGTGTCTCCACGTCGAGCAGCATCTGTGTGCAAGAAAGCATTCTGCACGGAATAAAATTCAAACAACTAAAAAAGAAAACATAAAAAACCAGAAATTTCGTGAATTGCGTTCTACGAAAGTCGAGATATGTTTAATGATTCGATTTATCTCTACCACAATCGATGGGATTATAATATTCAATCGGGTTTGCTGTAAATTGATTTCGCGCTATGTTGAACCACTGGGTCATTCCAGGAATTGTCAAAAACGTCAGTTTTATGACAAAAGAAGCAAAAAAGCGGGCTGGAGGTGCGAGGAAAAATAAGCGCGTCTTAACAAACTTTCTTCAAGGATACGCAGGGAAAATTGAATTTGACGACTTGTATTTGGCTTATTCGCGTACCCGGAAACCATGTTGCAGCGAAAATCACAACCTATCTCCTATGATCCGATGATCATTCCACGTGTGAAGCAGGTAACGCAACCGCTCCACTGACCACTCGGCGTCGGCTTCTCGGATTACCTACCGCATGCACTAAGCCGCACCACCGCCAGGTGGACGGTATGGATCGATGGAACTCTGTTTTCGCCCCTACCTCTACTCCCTTTTCTCTGTGTTTTTCCTTCTGCGCTCTAGTACCTTGAGGAGCATGTGCATCAAACGTTTGTGGATGTGGGTGTGATGGCGCGGGATCTGCAGCAGCGGTATCGCGAGTACACACGCCGCAAAGCGGTACCCTTTCGTCTGCTCGTCGAGCAAGCCTATCGCACGGTGCTGCACAGTTACGGTCTCGATAGTAATCCCTCGACGGACGGTGAAGAGGAGGGACTGTCGGATGTGGAAGTGATGGATGAGAGTGTAAACCGGAATCAGATGAGCAACACGCTGACCAGTATGTACATGGGGAAGAGCGACAATCGGACGCCGGCTACCTCAACAATGCCCTCCTGCACCATCAGTCAATCGGGAGACGGAGGAGAGGCCATCGACATCAGCAGTGATGAGGAGGATGAACAACCGCACCAGCAGCAGCAGCAGCACAGTGGACCTTCGGCGGCTTCCGCTGAGGCACGCGGCGCAGATGAAGATAAGGCAGATTTTATCGCCAGTAAGTAGTGCCAGGAACAAGTTTGCTGAGCGTTACACACACAGTTAACTAATGGTCAATTCGTGTTCATCCTTTCCTACGCTAGCGCACGTGGCATCCAACAAGCACGTTACTGTGACGAAGGTCGTGCGAGCAAATAAGGTACGCGAGGATGATAACAGTAACGAGAGCATCGCGAGCAGTAACGGCAAGGATGCGCCGGAGTCAAAGCGACGCCGGGTTGACAACGGTACCTCCATCACGGCGCAGCTGCTTACACAGATCCGCAACAACCCGCAGCTGCTCGGTGTTCAACCCAAGCCGACCTCGGGCGGTAAGAAGGCGGCAAACAGTGGCAACAACCAGACGGGAGACAGAGGAAAGACGAAAAAATATCGCAAAGAGGTGGCATCGCGTGTTGTTAGCACGACGTTCGAGGATGTCGGCGGTATGGATCGGGTCCTGAAGCATTTGTGCGAGTTGCTGCTGCACGTGAAGCATCCGGAGATCTACCGTCACATCGGGTTGCCACCGCCCCGTGGTTTTCTGCTGCACGGGCCACCCGGTTCGGGTAAAACCTTGCTGGCACAGGCCATCGCAGGGGTAAGCAAAGCGGAAAGCCTGACAAGTGCTGTCAACCCAAGCACCTTCCCCTTTCGATAACTTATTCTCTGCTTTTGTCTCTTTTCGCCAGCAATTGAAAATCGAATTGATTGAAGTGCCCGCCACGGAGCTGGTGGCGAGTCTTTCGGGTGAATCGGAAGAACGGATTCGAGAGGTGTTCGAACAGGCCGCATCGATGGCACCGTGCGTGCTGTTCATTGACGAAATCGATGCGATCTCGTCGAACAGAATCAACG
This sequence comes from Anopheles darlingi, assembly GCF_943734745.1. NCBI lineage: Eukaryota > Metazoa > Arthropoda > Insecta > Diptera > Culicidae > Anopheles > Anopheles darlingi. Next base: position 51,814,894 of record NC_064875.1, read on the forward strand.
CTCAGAAGGATATGGAGAGGCGCATAGTGTCTCAGCTGCTCAACAGTCTTGACACACTCGGCAAACTGGAGGGAGGCGATGGTGTTATCGTGATCGGTGCCACCAATCGGCCCGATGCGATCGATCCGGCCTTGCGCCGTATTGGTCGCTTCGATCAGGAGATCTCGCTCGGTATACCGGATCGCGAGGCACGCCGGCAGATACTGGAGATCATCTGCAGAAAGCTAAAAATCTCCGAAGACATTGATTATGGCGAGCTAGCGAAGCTGACACCCGGTTACGTCGGTGCTGACTTGCTTGCACTGGCCACACGGGCAGCTAATACAGCCATCAAACGGTAAGCCTCCGCGGAGTGCCGGTATCCGCTCAACCTTCATTTACTAATCATCCTTATGCTGTTTCCATTTTCAGGTTATTTACGCAGCAGGAGCAAAAGATACTGTGGGAATCGTCCGATGATGTCGTGGCGATCGACGATGAACCCGTCGAGGTGGTGAACATTGACGACGAAAAGGAAGATATTCCTCCGATTCTGCCAGGCGACGAGGAAACAGTTCAACCGGTTGAAGTCGCTGGAGAAGGGTGTGTAAGCAACGAGGCAGCTGGGGTTTCATTGACGGATCAGGCCGAAAAAGCTACCGAAGAAAAGGCACCAGAGGAAAGCATTGCAGAACCGGCCGTCAGCACATCGTCGGAAATGGAAACGACGGTTCCGACCTCAGAGGTGGTTGAAAACGAGAACAAGCAGCCCATCAATGACGAGATCACACCGATGGATGTGGATCAATCAGCCAATCAACCTTCAAGCGATGGTGAAGCCGCTAATGCTACCGCTGTGGTGTCGGCTGCAGTGGAAGCTGATAATGCTGGAACCTCGAACGGACCTACAGTGGAGGCTTTGCTGCCAGACGTTGTAGCGAACGGAGCAGTAGCTACAGAGGAGAAGGAGGAAGAGCACCATCGGCAACAGCAACATGAGGAAGAGGCGGAGGCGCCAAGAAAACAGAAGCCCCTGGGGGTTCCTCCCAAAGAGCTTACACTGGATAAGATGTTGGATCTTTTGTTGAACCAACAGAATGCCCTCCCGGCGACGGAATTGGATGGATTGCACATCCAGCGGGACGATTTCATCGAGTCGCTCAAGACAGTACAACCTTCGGCGAAGCGTGAAGGCTTCATTACCGTGCCCGACGTGACCTGGAACGACATTGGTTCGCTGGGTGATATACGCGAGGAGCTAAAGCTGGCTATCTTGGCACCGGTAAAGTATCCACAGCGGTTGAAATTGCTCGGCCTGACCTCTCCTTCGGGCGTGCTACTGTGTGGACCACCGGGTTGCGGTAAGACGTTGCTTGCCAAAGCTGTCGCCAATGAAGCCGGCATTAACTTCATATCAGTGAAGGGTCCGGAGCTGCTCAATATGGTGCGTTTACCGTTGCCGTCGTCGTTCAAATGCTTCTAGATAACAGAATGGCATCACTCTATCTTTCCCTGTCTTTATAGTATGTCGGTGAATCGGAACGAGCTGTACGACAATGCTTTCAGCGAGCGCGCAATTCGGCCCCGTGCGTCATCTTCTTCGACGAGTTCGATGCCCTGTGTCCAAAGCGGTCCGATACGGCGAGCAATAGTGCGGGGACACGCGTTGTCAATCAGCTGCTCACCGAAATGGATGGTATCGAGGAGCGCAGAGGCGTATTTCTCATGGCGGCCACTAACCGGCCCGATATCGTCGATCCGGCCGTCCTTCGTCCGGGACGTTTGGATAAGATCCTCTACGTGGGGCTACCGGCTCTCACCGATCGGGTAGACATTCTAAGGGCGCTCACCAAAAACCGTGCTCAGCCACCGCTAGCCGATGATGTGGAGTTCGAGAAGGTGGCCGAACTGACCGAAGGCTATACTGGTGCTGATTTGGCTGGTCTCGTACGCCAAGCCTCGTTACAAACACTGAAAGATTCCATCGTCGAGGCGGGTGCCCAAGAGGACGCAGATGACGGTACGCAGCTGGTTGGGACCGATGGTGAGATGCTGCTGCGAGTACGAATGGACCATTTCCTTGAGGCGATACGAAACATCAAACCATCCGTCAATGCAGAGGTAAGTGTGACCGGGAGCCCTTCGGGGTCAATTTATTGAGTGGCAAACCTAATCGATAACTTGATTCCTTCGAATCTTCTTTGTACGTTTCATTCCAGGACAAAAAGCATTACGAAAAGCTGCGCCACAAATATGGTACGACAGCAGCTCTGTGCTAGTAGCACAATCAAAACCAACGACCATTAAGTCAACCCACATTCACCATGCATTCTCCGTCGTCGTATTAGTTGCATCATTACGCGTCTCCTCCTTCCCATCATCCTTCTCATTGCTGATGCACCAGCCTACTTCAAACCTAGCTATGGTAATCGGATCTATGAAAACACGTGGATCGTCAAGATTGGAGTTTTGAACATTTAGCTGTATCAATCTGATTCGTCCGCGTATCAGGGACGTGTTGTCTTGACACTGAATAAAGAATATTCTCGTACAAAAACGAATCATCACTAGATTTTATCGGAGATGCAGCGTACCACTGCCCTTCAGCGTGGTGCGGAAGTTGGCTGCTAGGCAATTTACCATCGCACCGATACCGATCCAGCTCTCCTCGCAGATCCGCTGTATCTGTGCCTCGGGTGGATGGAAGCCCTTCGAGGCTACCTCCATTACAAGCGCGACCGGGACCTTCTCAATGTCGTGCGCATAATCGATACTTGATCCACCGACGGGCTGATGGAGAACCGTAGCGGCACTGCCGCACCGATACCGCACACCGGTAGCCTTCAGCATTGCCGTCGCCCCAGCCTCTGCAATCGTTTGCTGCATCTGCCAGTTACGTGGCAGTGTCCTGTGAGCGAAATTACGGTTAGTGCATGTCTTCAGTAGTAGGAGGTTCACGTTTGAAACCTAACCGAACTGTACCTTGTGTACGCACGAGGATAAAGGATTGTCTTGGCGTACGAGTGTAGCGAAAGGTAGAACTTGCACGATGGGCGGAGCTTCCGGAACAGGTCGCGCACGTTTTTCGTTTCACGCTCCGAGAAGGGTCGTTCGCCACGGTATAGCAGGGAACAGAAGCGTGTACTGCCGATGGTCCAAGCGACGTTGAAATTCCGGTTGCAATCTACACCAACGCAGGACCGTCGCTGGTTCCGGGCACCCAGTGGTCGTCTCGTTTTGCGCCACATTTTATTCTAAAACACATAGATGGAGTGAGCGAAAGAATGTAGGGGATTGATTGATTCTTACATGTTCACGGCTGTATTCGTACCCATCCGGATTAAGAAGCGGAAGAATTATCCATTCAAAGCGCCGGAAGCTCTTCGCGCTGATCTCATCTTGCTCGAGCAACTGGTGTACTATGAAAAGTGCCACCGAAACAGTAATCCATTCGCGGGCATGTATTCCGGCATCAATCAGGATGCACCAGCGGTTGTTTGGCGAGCGTGGCGGTTGCTTTACGTCCGGACAGATGCGCACGGTGCGTATCTCGCGTCCCTCGTAGGATACGGCTTGCGAGAAGATTTCGATCTTGGTCGAGAACCGTTGCACTAGATCGTCGAGATATTCCTTGATTGTTTCGTGGCTTTGGTACGCTTGGAACAGTTTGCTCGTATCGAACGCCATGTTGGCAAAGGGGACCAATGGAAGCACCGATACCTAGCTACCGATAGACTACACTTTCACGTTCACCATTTCCAAACTGATAGTCATTTCTTCAATACACATTTCTACAATTTTTTATCGGAAACTTACGACGAACAATAAATATGGTTCCTTTGTTTGAATCAATTAATCATCTATTTGTTTGAGACTACTTCGACCACGTTCCACGGACGTGGATTTTCTTCTTAGTATCTAATCAGGATCCGCGATGCAACGCATATGAACTTTTTAGAATGTATTCTAAATACATTAATATCATTTGATAACTATTCCTAAAACTTCTCTAGCATGCCTCTCTACACAACGTGCTACCTCTGGCGTGAACAAACAAGTACTAAGCGCTAAGATACGCCAAGCTACACCTTTCTGTGGGGTTCAGGAATTTCGGTAACGACTTGCGACTGGATTCCGTTGTAACGCGGACGACGACGACGACGACAAGGACGACGACAATCTGACGGGATCTAGTGAAGTCCGCAGTGGTGCAGAGGTCACACGCACGGTTGCGGTAAGCTGGCAAAGGAAGGGTTACAAACAACAATCGTAACACATAATGTTCGTGTCTCGTGGTCCCGCCAAACTGCTCCAGAACTGGGACGCACGAATTCGGGACTCGGGACGCTGGTCCATAAGTCAATCAGACAGCCAAAACGTGGAGGGGGTTAATGCAGACAAACGGTTCGGTCTCCGCTCGAACTACGTTCCACCCCGGCAGGATACGTGGATTGTTAGTTATCAATGAATGGGGGAGAGCTACAACCAGAAAAGAGAAAACAAAAAAATGCAACGTAAAAACAGGCTGCCTTCCGTTGGCAGCATTCCGGCGTCGTCGCCAATCGATGTAACGAGCGGAACCCACGTTCTGCGTCCATCTACTTTTGTACTCTACAGGAATGGGTTAGTTGCACGGGTCTTACTATGGACCTTTGAGCTGCATTTATTCCCGATTTTCCTGAGCGGAATCATCGCCGAACGGGGGCCATCTAGTCCATTGACGGTAGTCACAGTGGTAGTGCTACAGCGCTGCAAAGGATTACCAGGACGGCTTTCACTCTCCGGCTTCAAGGCTCGCTACAAACTTGAATCGATTCCATCGATTAATCAGTAAAGCCGCCAGTTCGGCCGAACGAGTTGATTGGCTTTTGAAAAGTTTGCCCATCAAATTGCATTCCAGGAAAGTTTTCGGAAGTTAGCGCCGGTCATTAAACCTAACCTTTGCCGTCCATTAACTGGTTGACATTGATTAAACAACGTTTAAACGCATGGTACCACGGAGCGGTGATGCTACGAGGCAGTGTGCTGTAACGCTGGATGGGTATGCAGACCAGTTCACGAGCCTTCGTTAAAAGTAGGTTAGCAGCACGTGTATTACAGATTGTAGATTACGAAACATGAACTCTTGCACTACAATAAACACGTGTCAGTGGTCGCCTTAAATGCACCACCAGGTAATGCTCCAAGAATGATGAAGTGTTTCCGCATTAATTATGGCTAATCGTCGTTCCTTCCATTCTGCATTTGCATTTTGCTAAATTGTTGCTAAAGCATGCTGGCAGAAACATAATTACGGTGTTTTTTCCGCCATTCACGCAAAGGTCGTGTAGGAGCTGGTGCATTATCGTGTTTCGGAACCAGTCACTTTGCTGCTTTGTGTCGTGTTGCGAAATGGGAAGGGAAATGTAGAAGAAGCTATTATCGTTTCAATTTCTTCTTATTCTTCTTCTTCACTCGATGTCCAACGCAGATGCTGATAGATTCAAGGTGGTGATAATGTTGTTTGCATGCGATGCTATCTGCTACGTTCATATTCGATTGTAATGCATGGACAATGATCGTTCTGCGTAACGAGATCAAGCGCCATAACGAGAGAAAGTTTTAAAAATGCTGATGGGTTTTGCATGTGTAGAGCTACGCCAACAATGTAATCAGCTTTAGCATTTGTTTAATCATGTTTAAATTAATATCTTAATGCATGCACGCATGCGTAAACCTACGCCAATTGCAGCTGGCGAAGAATTCCCTCATTTTCGTACTATACACCAATGTGCTACTAAGATTAATCATCTAAATTCAGCTCTAGAATGTTAATATGAATCAAAGGAACGCAGTACACGTGTTGGAGTATTCATAAACTATATTTCAGGCATTGCAGACACAAGTACACCATTGCCACGAAGGCATGCAAAACCCTGCCAGTAGACCCTTTAGGCATATTTTCGAGCCACGTCGATCGCCATCGCCCGAATACCGACGAACGATTCCTTTACGATTTCCTCAATCTGGCTGGCTGGCGGGTTGAAGCCAGAGTTTCCACCACCCGGTAGCTCCATCGTGATCGCAATTGGCACGTCAGCCACCGCGAACGCGTAATCATCACTACCACCGGCGGCAGCATAGAGTACATTGGTTGAGCTACCGACCCGGTACGAGGTTCCGGTCGCATCATGGATAGCATCCGCACCGGCACGAGCCACCTCATCGATAATCTCCCACTCCTGGGGTAAGTTGGAAGTCCATCCCCATGGGTACAGCAGATATTCGCCGTACGAGTGGAGCGTCAGATAGAACTTGCAGCTACCCTTCAGGCGCAGCAGCTCGTTACGAATGGCCTGCGTTTCGGGTTCGGAGAACGAGTGCTCACCATGGAACGTATCGGAACAGGGACTATCGGACGAACCGACCTCGGACCAGTGGAAATCAAAGTTCCGGTTACCGTCAATGCCGAAGCAATGCTGGCCCGTTGGTCGGCGTGTTTTACGCCACAGTCGTACCGACTCGTGACTGTACTCGTAACCGTCCGGGTTAACCAGCGGTACGACGATCCATGTAAGCCCGTCGAGCAGATCCCGATGTTTAGCCGCATTTTCCACCAACTCACTGATGACGTATACGGCCGTTGCTGGGGCGGCCCACTCCCGGGCATGAATTCCAGCATCGATCAGCACGATGGGTCGGGATGCGTTGCCTGCAACAGGCGACCGAATCGTGATGGATTTGATCGAACGTCCCTCGTACGATTTACCAATCTCGTTGACCGACACAAAGCTCGGGTGACGTCTGGCATAGGACTCGAGCAGATCGTTGATTTCCTGGTGCCGCAGATACTTCGTCAGGATTGGGTTCTTGTTCGACAACCGGCGCGATGTGCCGAAGCGGGTGTTCTCGTCCTTAATTCTGTTGGAAGGATCGGGCTGTTAGTGTGAGTGAATCGTATCTCTTCGGACCGTATCCTCGTACCTTCCATAATCGGAAATAAGCTCGCGGAACTGAATGCGGTTCTTGAGCAGATCGGCAACGAAGGACTTCACCTGGGACGGAGGGACAAGAACGTGTGCCTCGGATCCAGCAATCCGATCCAGCTTCCAGAAATCCAGCTCATCGTTGGACAGCTGCAGTTCTCGCAGATGCTTTACCGTCGTCTCATCCTTCTGCCGCACGGAGAAAAGTTTGAAACTGAAATGGACGAGGGAGACACAGACACATTAGCGAAAGCGAAACATTCCTTTTATGCTTCACGATAGTCTTCTTGCCAGTGCATTGCTCTTATCAACACTAGCCGGTCGGTCGGTCAACGAGGTGTCTCTTATCAGGCGCACAACCTGGGGTTAATAACACGGCAATCACAAACTTGGCGGTATCGATGCAATGCGATCGAAACTAATCGATTGAACCGAGGACAGTATTAACTATTCATTGGACGTGTCGTCATCCCACCACTGGGGCCTGTCACTCACTGCAGGATGCCAGTATGGTGCGGTAGCGCAACAAATCGATGAACTTACCCCCGGTAGTTTCCATCATGGTCAACAGAAGCGCCGTTGCAACCACCAGCTAGAACTGCAATTACCGTTACCAGTGCACCCAGCTGGGCCAAGCGGATGGTCCGTATGGCCATGTTTGTATTGCAAAGTCAACCAGAAGACCTTACGGATCGATCGTCGAACTGCGACTGATTGGTTCAAGCTACTGGATGTACTTATTATATGATGCAGTATCGCAATCGAATCACGGTCATCCCCACGGGATAGGGATGAACCATGGCGTCTGAAGAGGCCGGAAGGGGGAAGGGGCGGCGCATATTTGGATTCGCTAGTGAGTCGGAAGGTTTTTTGCTGACGGTTCGCTGGAGCGATAAGCGATCTGTAGTGGACGCACTTCTTGGCACACGGGGCCATCTGATGCATCAGGGCATTAGGGAGCAGATTGCAGACAATTGTGGAGCCGGTGTGCCGATTGGAAGTGGAAAATACAATACATATTATAAAACATTTAACCACTTCACTACCGTGTGTGCGACATATGGATTGGAAATCCTAAACTTCTTGAAACTCGCTAGCTGGTCATTGTGTGCTGTTATCTATCAGCACGTTTCCATGGAGTGTCCGTAAAGCACATAACCATACGCTCGCACCTACCATTTAATTGTAATTAGGCTTAGGCATGGGAATTTCCTTCGGGATTTGGTACTACAGACTGCTCCAGTATCGGGATGTGAAGTGTCGGCTGGTACGTGTGAGAGTATTTAAAGCCATCTTCTGTTTACAGCCAACCGTTGTTTTTCTTTTGAAAACAGTGGATCATGTTGGATGTTTGTTCCAATCGATTTTAATACATAGTAGACCCGTTGTCACTATTTGAGGAGTTCAACTTAGCACCAGCCGGTAGCAGCGCATTGGGTACACCGGGAATGGTGATAAAAACCCCTCGTCAATCGTCAATGTTTTTATAGATTGCCTGATGGTGAAGTCGATACAGACCGGCCATGTTCCCTCGGATAGTTCACAACATGAAACATGCTGATACGTAAAGGCGATAGCAGACGTTGTTATCTGAACGATCTGGAACACCTATCTTGATAGGAAGTGGAATTAAAAATCTTCCAAAAAGCTACTATCAGTCTCAGTGCGGGGATCTGTGTTTCACTTCCAACCGGATCTGGCTTTCTTTTGATTGACTGCGTGGGAAACAATCCACCTAATGGCTGTTGTGATGACACCTGCTCCTGCAGTGACGCCAATTGTATGACCCAATGTTAACAATGTTTTGTTAATTACAAAACGTAGCATTCCCTACGACAAACCTCCATAATAACCCGCTGTATATGTTCAGAGCGCTTGAGTGATATAGATTCGGGGAATGAAACGAGCGAATCAAACAATACACACAATACCTGACGTGCGTTCGCACGGCGTTGGAGGATTTGCGGTAATATCTAATCGTAGCGACGGTGGTACTATCAGCAATGACCGACGCGATTCCCACAATCTGGATCCAACCGAATCCCAAATTGGTGGGATTTTTGATGAATTCCCAGACGTCACAGGCTGACGGGGCTAGATTGTGGACCTAGGAGGGTATAAATTGGAGACTTACTTCCCGATGTCGGCTGTAATGCTGGCTTACGGCTTGATCAAGATGAAGTACTCTGGTGCCGCGTTTGTGTTGCTCGCTGCCCTGGCTACGCTAAGCCTGGCGGAGCAGGTGTCCTACCGCAAGTGAGTGTTGTGTCAATCGTGCTGATTCCGGTGATCATCGGCGTAGTGCTAATATGTTGGATTTCGTTCTGCTTGCTCCACAGCTACAAGGTGTACGATATCCAGGTGGATAGCATTGAGAAGCACACGGTTCTGAAGCGATGGGAAGAGGTGAAGGGTGTGGACTTCTGGGATCGGGCTGGCAAGCGCGTGATGATTGCCCCGATGCTGCAGGATGCCTTTGAGCGGTTCCTGACTATGAATGGGTTCACCTTCGTGCGATCTATCGAAGATGTTGAGGCGTAAGTTTGGACGCGCTTTCTTTGGACACTCCTGTGGACCGTACTAGCTGGCTGGTACTTAATCCATTGTCCTCTATTCACCTGAATTGCAGCACGATCGAAGCAGAGCGTCAGTACGATCAGGAGTATCGTCGCCGGAAGGCGGCTTCCGGTCGGGCGACGGTTGACTTCGAGCACTTCTGGACCATCGACGAGGTCGAAACCTATCTCGAGACCCTAGCCTACGAGTATCCGAGCTTGGTGAGGGTGGAAACGATCGGTACGTCGCATCTGGGTCGCCGCATCAAATCGATCACGATCTCAACCAACAATGGAGTGGCCGGGACGAAACCGATCGTATTCATCGACGGTGGTATTCATGCGCGCGAATGGGCCGGCGTCATGTCGGTCGTCTACCTGATCCACGAGCTGGTCGAACACTCGACCGACTACGCGGACCTGCTGGCCAAGGATTGGGTGATCGTTCCGGTGGCGAATCCGGATGGTTATGAATTTTCGCACACCAGCAACCGGATGTGGCGCAAAAACAGGTTCCCCGCGACCGTGCTTTGTACCGGTATCGACCTAAACCGGAACTGGGACTATATGTGGGTGTTCTCGAGCAATGTGAGTATCAGGCATGCATCGTATGCATCGTATGGCCGCGACTTTATTCTACTACTTCATTCCATTGACAGGCCTGCTCCGATAGTTACGCCGGCACGTCCGCCTTCTCTGAGCTGGAAACTCAGGCCCTGAACCGTGTTATGCTGCGTTATCAGTCGGACATCGTGCTCTACCTGGCGGTTCACACGTACGGTGACATGATCCTGTACCCGTACGGTCACTCGTGGCCGTTCGTACCGGTCACGAACCAGGCCGCCCATATTGCGCTCGGTGAGCAGGCACGGGCAGCCGTCACCGCCGTCGGTGGTCCAGATTACATCGTCGGCAACAGTGCCGAGATTCTGTACACTGCCAACGGTTGCAGCGATGACTACGCGGCCGGCGTCATCGGTGCACGCTATGCCTACACGCTCGAGCTGACCGGTGGTGGATCAACCGGATTCGATCTACCGGCTAGCGAGATCCAAAACGTCGCTACCCAGACCTTCGAGATCTTCCGTACCATGGCCAACAATGCGTAATGTGTGTGACAGTGTGTATGTGCACGTGTCGGAGTCAGCAAAGTGTATTAAATGACCGTGTCCATGATATGACCGGCAACCCGTTACCCACTACGTGCCACTGGTTTCTATTATTGTTTTGTAATTAAAAGTTATCGATCCAAGCAACCGAAATAGCGCGATGGCGATCAGCAGAACCGCGCGGCGGGAGCCGTGTTCCGGAGGAGACCGTTTTTCTGGGGAGCGCTTTTATCGCTCTCCACTATCACGGCACGCCGAACTCGGCCGGAGTTCCTGATACTATCGCCGACCCAGACTCCATAACCAATCAACATAATTTGTTCTCCGTCTAGCGGTGTGGCGCGCCGGCCAGATTCGCATATGCACCGCCAGATGGGTGGTCCGATGGTATCTGGATGCCATTGGCCGCAGCTTATAATGCTGCCACCCGGACCAGCAGCCAGTCAGTTCATCGTTTGAACAGTAATGATGAAGCTGTTACCAGTGCTGCTATTCCTCGGAGTCGCGTGCTTGTCGCATGCCCAGTTCTACGAGAAGTGAGTTTGTGTGTGTGTGTGATCCGGCTTACGGTGGCATTCTCATCCGTTTTCCGTCTTTCATTTCCGGGCAGCTACAAACTGTACGAGCTCCTCGTGAAGGACTCCGACCATGTGAATGAGCTGAACTTCTGGTACAACGAGGGTACGCTGGACTTCTGGAGCCATGCAGCCCCGAACCGCTCGGTCACGGTCATGATTAGCCCGCGCGTTCGCCGTCGCTTCGAGCAGATGCTAAAGGAGGAGGACATCGAGTTCAAGCTGATGATGGAGAACGTACAGGAGATGCTGGATGCTGAGAAGGCCTGGCGCAAGGAACAGGAGCGCATTCGCCCAACGAACGGTGCGATCGACTTCAACCACTTCTGGACGCTGGACGAGATTAACAACTACCTGGAGAAGCTGTCCGTGGCCTACCCGAAGCTGGTGACGCTGGTCGAGATTGGCAGGACCACGCTGAACCGCCCGATCAACGCGGTCACGATCTCGACGAAGGGACGCATCAACCAGAAGCGCCCGGTCGTGCTGATCGATGCCGGTCTGCAGGCACGCGAGTGGGCCTCCCATATGGCGGTGATGCACCTGATCCACCAGCTGGTCGTTAACTCCGACGCGAACCAGGAGCTGCTGAAGAACACCGATTGGGTTGTGGTTCCGGTTGCGAACCCCGACGGATACGCTTATTCCCACGAAATGGTATGTCTTTCGGCGCTCGCAGCTCCGGCCATTGTACTGATTCATATTCTATATCTTGCATCTTCTAACATTTCTCCAGAACCGTCTGTGGCGCAAGAACCGTTCCGCCGGTAAAACAATCTGCCCGGGTGCTGACCTTAGCCACAACTTCCCATTCCGCTGGCACTACACCTCGAACGTAAGTTGCGCGGGATTGACATTATAGATAGGAGCAATTTTCACGCATCACTCTTGATCTCGATTTTACAGTCCTGCACTGAGGGCTACTCGGGTAGCGCGCCAGCTTCGGAGAGTGAGACCCGTGCGCTGATGCTGTTGATGGCGCAGTACGCACGCAGCATGAAGATGTACCTGACGGTGCACGCTTGTGGCGAGTACATCCTCTATCCGTACGGCTACGATAACGTGCAGGTTCCGAACGCGGCCGTTCTCCATATGCTCGGTGAGCAGGCAGCGCGCGCTGCCCGTAATGTCCGTGGTACGGTGTACCAGGTCGGTAGTGCCGGCAGTCTGCTGACCCCGCAGACCGGCAGCGCTGACTTCGTGTACGGTAGTTTCGGTGCCGAGTTTACGTACACGCTGGAGCTGCCGTGTGGCCGCACCGGTAGTGCCTTCCTGCTCGAGACCGACCGTTTGGCCCAGGTGTCGGCCGAGGCGTTCGAGATGTTCAAGGTGTTTGGTAAGTTTGCCGGCAGTACGACCGTTGGCCGCCCGTACGATTCGACCAAGGGTAACAAGGTAAAGGATACCAAAGCAGTGACCGATGAGGCCGACGCCTCATCCTCCTCGGCCAATGAGGACACACAGGAGGACGTCAGTGAGAAGTAGAACCCAGAGCAGAAGACGATGATGATGATGATGATGGATCATTCGCGTAATGCGTAATGCTCGGGACTGGAATAAAGGAACAATAAAGTTTATGCTCGTATGCTAGCGATGCTCGTGCGGAACTGCCGTGGATTTGGTTTTTTGTGTTTGCATGAACGCTCTACAGGAAGCTGTGGGAGTTACTGGAAGCTCTCTAGCTCGTTGCCGGTCTGGACGCCGACTGCGGCCGGGACTGTGTGTGCGTTTGGGAACGCGGATGAATGACGAATGTGTCCGGTTGGATGTGTTGGATGCGACGACGACGACTACGACCGAGATAGAGGTGATACGGTTGGTGATAAGCTCACGTAGCCGAAAGCCGCTCGCGCCTTCATCGGAAGCTTCCAAGCAGTTACGGTTTGACCGTGTTCGGAGGAGCACGCACGCACCTCGAGTCGCAATGAAGTCGCTCGCCGTTGTTTGTTGTTGTCTGGTGGCCTTGGCCTTCGCCAAAGCCGGTTCTTACCATGGGTATGCTAATCGTTCTCTCTCTCTCGCTGTCCGTCTATTCCTATCGTGCGTGAGTTTGTGTTTTTGCGTGGGATATCCGTTCTAACTGTCAATGACCGCTTCGGACAGGTTTGAGCTGTACACCGTGCGACCGGAAACGCAGGAGCAGCTGACGGAGCTGCTGCGATGGCCGGTGCAGGCGGACGTGGACTTTTGGGATGCACCGAAGCTGAACCGTGAGTCGCGCATGATGACGGCGAGAACGGACCGGAAGGCGGTGGTTAACTTCCTGGAGCGGCACGACATTGACTACGAGCTGGTGGTTGAGGATGTACAGGAGTAAGTCCGGGGACCTTACCCATCCAGTCCTTGAATGCTAGACAGATAACCGGTACGCTAATCTCCTTTTGCAGACTACTGACGAAGGAAAAGCGTCGCAATGCGGAGTATCTGCGCCGGGTCCGGCGGGATTCGAATTCGCGGGCCACGATCGACTTTGACCACTTCTGGCCGCTGGAGGAAATTTACGATTATCTGGACGAACTGGCGGCGGCGTATACGGGCCTGGTGCGCGTATCCGAGGTTGGTACGACGCACGAGGGCCGTCCAATCAAGGCTATCACTATCTCGACGAACGGGGTGATCGATCAAAGCCGACCAATTGTCTTCATCGATGGTGGCATCCATGCCAGGTATTATTGAAGTTGAAGTCTGTCTGAGATCCGATGAGATAGCTAATGCGTCCTGTTTGTACCATTGTTTTGCAGAGAATGGGCCGGTGTGATGTCGGTGATGTACATGATCCACGAGTTCGTGGAACACTCGGACCAGTATGCGGCCCAGCTGACGAACGCCGATTACGTCATCATACCCGTACTCAACCCGGATGGCTATTCGTACACGCACCGGGAGAACCGATTGTGGCGTAAAAATCGCTCACAAGTTTCGATTCTGTGCTACGGGGTGGACTTGAACCGCAACTTTGCCTATCAGTGGCAGTGGACGAGCAGCGAGTGTACAAATAACTATGCCGGGAAGGCGGCTGAGTCCGAGAAGGAAACGCAAACCATGGTGGCACTGATGGATCAGTACAAGAGCGCCATCCGCGTCTATCTGGCGGTGCACACGTACGGTGAGCTTATCCTGTGGCCCTGGGGTTATGACTTTATCCATTCGGATAATGCGGCCGATTTGCAGCGGCTGGGCGAGCAGGCCCGTGACGCGCTGGTGGCGGCCGGTGGTCCCACGTACGAGGTCGGCAATTCGGCCGACATACTGTACACGGCCTCGGGTGCTACGGATGATTACGCACACAGCCTCGGTGTACCGTTTGCGTATACGCTCGAGCTGACCGGTGGTGGTCTGGAAGGATTCGATCTGCCGGCTTCCGAGCTGCCAAAGGTGACGGCCGATACGTTCGAGTTGTTTAAGGTCTTCGGTCAACATGCCGGTACGTTGACGGTGCCGTAAGCTATCCTACGCCTTGTCCTCTCGCACGTTTGTCATCATCGTTGCCGTCATCTGTGTTGTCGGAGGTGACGCGTTTGGTAGCGGATTTCATTGAAGCAATAAAACGGAACCAAACGGACCAATCGTCGTTATCTGTTGATGTTGATTGCTGTTGATTGCGGAACCTCTTATCGGTCGCACCGAGGCGCTACCATTCGATCATTCGACAGCTGGAGTGGCCATTGCGGACTTAACGTAAATATCGGACGCTACGCCGTTAGTTAATATAGTTAAGAAGAACCCTTGGATGCGCTGTTATGAATGGTTATCGCTTGGTTTTTGTTCGCTCTGGTAGATTAACGAGAACGATTGAAGGCGAACAGTGCAACTAATCGCATTAGTAAACACAACAAGCAAATAGCACTGGATACTACAAAGTAAAATGAAGTAGAATGAATTGCAAAATGCGAATACAACTAACCAATTGTTAAACTTAATAATTCACTTTGCCTGAATGCTGGCATGATTTTCTGCAGGATGCCACTACTTTATTATTGTTTTATATAACAGACACTCTAGGCTCGGATATCCTTATTTGCTACCATTTTTGAGACATTATCTTCATATTTTTTTAAAATTAAAGTCTAATTTTGTAGCAATTTTGAACCGAACCTAAACCAAAGATTCACCATATTTACTTAGAGAAACTCAAAATTAAATTAATGCGATTTTTCCTATTTCATCAGTTCGAGTTTCTACGAATGCTCCTTCGATCGTTTTGTATTTTTTGTGTTTTGTCCGTGTTATTTTTTTCAATGATTTAAAAACTATAAAGTTAATATTTAACAATTTACAGTCATTCTACCCTGAATGCCCTACAAAGCGTGTGAGCTTTTTAGCAAAAAAATCGCTGCCTTGGCAGTACTGTATAATAATTTACCATGACAATATTCTGCAGTATTTAGTTTTTCAAATATTGTAGTTTACTGAAGTATAAAGGTACCAGGAATATATTGCTACCGAAAGAAGACTTAACAGGTTCAATTAAACGTTACCAACAATTAAACCTAACCGATACATCACCGGAGAAATCTTTGAAATTGACTTTCTAACCTCTTAAGCATATGCAGTCAACACTAAAATCTCACAAAATAATCATTTGCTCATTTGTATAATACACTCCAAGATAAATCATCTTTTATGAACCTAGCTCGGGTTTAGTTCCTCTTGATTTATGATCGCTGTTTCCATAAGCAGTGTCATAAAATTAAAATAAAATGTAAATATAAAGAAATCGGATCGTTAAGTAGTCGATCGATTATAGGCGCTGAAAGCCAGTAATTAATCAAATCAGTTCGATGACCACCAGCAGGAGCAGCAGCAGCAGCAGAAACCACCAGCATAAACCGGGTTGTTTAAAAATTAAAAGACGTAAACGACCGATACGGAAGCAACATATTTATCGCTCAAACATGCCGCATGTCCGCACTCATTATTGATGAGCCCCAACCATTGATAGGCCCCCCGAGGGACGGGTCGCTGTACGCAGCGTAGCGCCACACCGTTCCCGATATCTTGGAACGGTGCGCGTACAAACATTGGGCTCGACAAACCGTTTAACACCTTTGGAGTGCACGCGCGTAGCTTGCTGCCTTATCTACCATCCAAACGAGTAACGGGCAACGTTCCGCAAGTATCGCTACTGCACGCGACGGCCACTTCGGACCGTTCGCCCGATACTTTTACGCGCGGCCGCTAGGCGCTGCATGCTAATGACATTTTAATAGGGAGGGAACCTCGTAAACTGGCCTGTGACTGGCCTGTTTGCACTTCATTTTCTGGCCCCTGGTCACTTCTTCGGGTGGAGAGGCAAGGCTTCACGGATTTTTCGTGGCCAACGTGGCGGCCTTTCGCTGCACCGGGCTCCAGGATCCCAGCCCTTCCGGGTCGGGGATTGCCAGCGTCGATTGAAGCGATAACGTTCACGCGCTGGTGGACGTTTCGCGACGCTGTAAGGTGCTTATCGTGTACGACCGGAAGCACGATCCGCCGGCCCGCGGGGATAGTTGGGTTCCAAGTGGACATTAATATTCGCGAAAGGCGTTTTAGACGTGTTGTACCGCCGTTTGTAATAATGCATTGCAAGCGAGAAAATTATTAGCCCAGCTGCATTGACGCCGGGAAAAGCGTTATTGTTAAGTATCCGCGGCCACCGGTTTGGAGGTGGTGGCGATGAAGCAAAGCAGTAATGTTTATGTACCGTGGCCAAAAGGGAGAAGGAGTGGAGTACCACCAATCATAAACAATATCGGTCGTTAGTCATGCGGTTGGCAGCTGCTAAAAAAATGGTGGATTATGAAGCAAGGAATCCAACCTCCAAGATTTGCTCGAGTAGGTTGTGCCGATTGCTATACAAGCTGTCTGAACGGTACGGATTTTTCCAGTGCAAGGAGGCTTTTCCAGCCCCCCAAAAAGGGACACGGCCGAGTGTTGATGATCGGTCACACAAAGAACTGGGCTGGCGGGTAAAAGTAGAAAGTTTTGGTGCGAAGAATGGCAAGATGATTTTCCCGGTGGTGATGGTCGCTACTCTCTCTTTCTCTTTCTCTCGCTCTCCCTTCCTCCTTACGCTCCAGGAGCTCCAGGACGACAACGGGACAATGCAAATATAAATTTTTATTATCACGTAATTGTTTTCTATCCCGGTGTGTCTGCCATATTTCCATCGCAAACAGAGGCCTGCCCGGTATCGTGGCGTCCATGGGAGAGAAAGATAGAGGAGCGCAACTTTCGCTTCGGTTCCTCTAAGTATTCCCCGGGATCCACGGTAGATGGAACGGAATGGAGGGAGGTGGAAAACTTTTCACGAAAAATGGTTCCCCCAAACCAGAACCCCTCCTGGATTGCTGCCTTGGTTGACCAACCGGGGCCTAACCAGCCCATTGTGCCCGATGGTCTTTTGTGTCGGTCCTGGCACAGCCCAGTTTCGCTCAGATTGTTGTTGTCATTGGCATGCTCCGATATAGAGAGCAGAGCAGAGAAGAGAAGAGCAGAAGTCGCCATCGCCAGCAAAACAATAAATAAAAGTGCCACAAACTCCAGCCTTACGAAGGGGGCGGGAAGGGATGCAGGTGAGCAGCGAGGGAACTGGTAGTGGATAGTTGGGAAAAGTCTGTTCCCAACATGCATTTCCCTTCGCCCACGGGGGTTACGCTCTACTATATCTGTGAGATCGCGGGATCGGAGGCGCTCGTGTAAAAGTTGCCCCCTCTGCGGTACTGGTAGTGTCCCAGGCCAAGGGAGGGGAGTAAATCAAGCAATCTGCCACCCCGTCCCCGTTCCCCTGTTCGCACACGGAGGCCAAAGTAATAGACTCGATAATGTTCGATATTGAATTTCACGATAAATTTTCATCAATTATTCAACCACAGTCGTGCCGTGCCGTGGCCGTGGTTTTGCCTTTTTCCGCTTTTTCCAAGTGCTTTGGCCACCCGGATTGTCGGAGTGTGGCATGGAGCGTAAGTAAAAAGTTCTTCAACCAACGGTGATGACGACAATCGGTAGCTGGGTGTGCTCGGTGTCATTAATATTTATGAGACAATCGAAAGTTAGATCCGATCGCTGGGTGGTTTTGGGTTTTTTTTTTGTTTTAATTTATTTCCATTTCCGCAAAGGACTATAAAGAAGATAACCTATTGGTTGTCAGTTTTCGCTCTAAATTTCCTGCTTTTCATCTTTCGTATTAATCCTAAAATAATGTTTTCTAAATTTCTCACTTCCCAAATTGATGGATTTACAAAACGAAAATAATTCGCGCACACACGCCCACGTGCACTGGCTAATCATCGGTATCCCTTGGCATGTCTCCTGCCACACCAAAGGGACACCGGCTATATTCGCACGTACCAGCCGACCCCTATGCCGGGTTCCCCATATTCATAAGCATCCATTCAATTTGCATCAATTGAGACGGAAAAACATATTCCCCAAACACCTTCCGGTCCGACACCGTTTTCTCTGCCCTGCTCCGCATTTGGTCGACGGATGCATAACGGATTAGCATGAATATGCCCTCGCTCCAATGCTTATGTCGCAGCGGAGGAGAAGGATGTGAAGCGTTTTCAAACCACCAACGCCCTTAAAAAGGGATTCCCTTCTATATCTCCGACGTGAAGTGGGAGTCAGTGGTGACGGTGTTCGTGTGTACCCCATATCCTAGCATCAGATTGTTACACACACAGCATTAGGAGCACCCCCTTTGGCTTATAAAGAGATACCAATTGGTGGGACCGTTGGTAGACGTATGAGCGATGAAAGCCCCAATCCCAAGAGCTCGCTTTCAGGAGTAGGCATTGGTGATGGTGCACTAAGGATGGAGGGTATGATGTAGCAGGCGCTTTCCAGTGTTGCCAATCGATGCTAAGGAAATGTGCAAAATCATTTTGTGTTTTTTTTTATAAACGTTTAATTTAAAGTACAATGAACTTGGAGTTCATCAACCGTGGAGCGTAGTGTTTGGATGAAGGTTAATTTAGCATTTGCGGTTTCTCCATTGAGGTGACTGAGATTTGCAAAGTCCGTTTGGCATCCCTGTGTTCGTCCTTACTACCGGAATACCTTGCGCACTGGCAAGCAACCCTTCAGCTTCATCTTTGATCTCCGGTTCCGTCGGGGTTTTCCCCCATTTACTGACTAACTCCATAACATATCTGACACATTCGACATCGAGCGTGCTTCTCTAGTATTCATCTCCTACTCTTTACACGACCACGCGTGTATATGTGTGAGAAAGGATGTTTTCACAAGGATAAGACACAAAAGAGACAGGGAAGAGGGCTGCTCTGCACAACCCCTAAACCCATCAGCCTCATTCGGAAGGTAGAGCGGCTCGGGGGGTTTCGTGATGTTTTATGATGTTTTTTTCCTACATTTTCCGAGGTTGCATGCCCAGAACCAACCTTGAGGCTTGTTTACGCGCTCCCATTGTCCCCGTGAACGATTGCGAGCCATCTTTGGGGGCATCCCTCGAATGGAAAAGTTGGTCAATAGAAAAAGTGGAACGGCCCGGAACGCGAGAAATGGCGAGATGCAGACGCGTTTTCAACGGAAACTAACAGCAAACATTACTGGGAGCACTTTAAAGTTTCGCAGCACCAGCAGCAGCAAGGAAAGAAAAGTCTCTAAATCTATTCAGTGGCACAACAGGAATCATCCCTTCGACTGAGGTAATGTTCTGGAGTCGGGGCAGTTTCCCAACCTCGTGTGCCGCAATTTTGCCGGTTCGGTTACGGATCTTTGAAGTAGTAGTCTAGCGAGAGTCGTTTGGAAAACGATTCCCGGATACATCGCCACCACGCCGTCCGGTGCCGATTCTGAATGTATTGATAATTTATTTTTATTTTACTCGTGGGAAATTCGATCCACACCCCAGGCCGAGGTGGCCATCAAAATCGGCCGATACATCGTAGCCTCTCCTCTAGCCTAGGATCGATTTCGTTTGTTTGGATGTTTGTTTCTTTCAAAGTAGCGTCGCCGAATGAACAATTGGTTTTTGCAGAAGAAATAAGCTTTTGCGTTCACGTCTATTCCATCTCGTTTCCAACATCAGCATGCTTAGTTCCGGGCAACGTACTCGGCCAGCGTCAGGAAGCCGTAGGTCGTCTCGCTGAGTATCTCCGCCATCTGTGACTCGGGTACGTCATAGCCGTAGCTGCCAGCGCCACCCGTTTCGATCGTGAAGACGAGCTGTGGCTGGATGGTACCGGCCACGAAGTCGATGCTGCTACCGGAAGCGGCCGGCTGCAGCAGTCCGGCACCGCCGGACGTAAAGATTCGTCCATTTTGGTTGATGAGCGTTCGGGCTACGTCGTTGGCAAGGCTGCGTAGCTGGCCCACGTTAGCCGGATTGGTGGTGGCGCTATGGGAGAAAGGATAGAGGACCATCTGGTCCGCCGATTGAATGCTTAGGTAGAGGGCCAGATTGGCGGCGTTGGCTTGGATCAGATCGCGTAGGGCCGCCGTTTCGGGTGCCGAGAATGCCGCCGTACCGACGAACGAGTCAGAGCAGGGCTGCAGAGGGGTTTAGAGAAGATGCAACAGGTCAATACGAGACATTCCGTAGGTGATATGGTGGTTGACACTTACATCATTACTTCCACCGACAGTATTCCACAGGTGACCGAAGTTGCGGTTGAGATCGACACCGAAGCAACCATTACCGTTGACGCTGCGTGACTTCAGCCAGAGACGGTTACCTGCGCTGCGCGAGAATTCGTAACCGTCCGGATTGACCAGCGGCACAAAGAGGAAGTTCACGTTATCCAGGATCGTCTCGAACTCGTAGTAGTGTTCGACGATCTCGTGCATCATGTAGTTGATCGACATGGGCGAGATCCACTCGCGGGCCCTCAGTCCACCTTCGACGATGACCAGGGGACGGTTATTGTTGTTGTCCTTGCTGACGCGCAGACCCCGAATACGGCGACCCTCGCTGCTAGTACCGACGTTAACGGTGCTCGCCAGCGTCGGGAATTCGGTTGCTAGCTCGTCCAGGTATGCATCGATCTGGAAGGATCAGGATGGTTCCAGTGATGAATTCAATTCCTTGGAAGTCGACATCCGTGGCGCAATAGTTTCGTTACTTACCTCATTGGCGTTCCAGTAGTGATTAAAATCCAGCGTAGCACCAGCCACTAGAGCCACCAGGAAGGGCAGTACAAGTAGAACGCGCATCTTGAGAAGTTTGCTCGCTAGCCAGTGAGTTGACCCAAAACGGTTGGTTTCACCTACTTACTGTGCTCTAGGCGTACATGCACTTCGTTTATATACCGGCTGCGCTATCGGTAGTTAAACGGAATTGACGTGATCGGCTGGAATATCGGCGTTATGATTGTCCCAAATTGCACGCCGGGATCACGATTGAACACGATGCTTACGCGGGACCGTTATCGATGGTTATCCAGGGTTGGGTCTGCAGCATCGTTGCGGAGGGGTTGCATAATTCTTGGGGCTCCCGTTATCAGCTTCACTCCGCCAACGGATTATCGGCCCCCGTTAGCAACCGTCGAAAGGGGGCCCTGCAAGTTAACGACAACCATTAACGGATGGCGGGCGCGATAGAGATAACCATGTTTTTTTTTCGGGTGGGAAGGGGAAGCGAAACGAATAGACGATAGCTTATCGAGACGAAACAATCGGCTTTTCGGGGAATTTACGAGCCGCTCGCTCCCTAATCCCACGTATGCTGCAGATCATGCACTCTTGGTTGATTGAAAAGTTCCAGAAACTTCATGCCTATATGTTCTAGACATTTTGACTTGTTGTAACGGTATGCTACCGGATGAGTTTCGCCGTTTTGTAGGTTGCTGCGATGGTATCAGAAATACCTCCCTCTTATCTTCACGAACGACATCTAAAGCTGCATTTTGGATTGCGAAGTGGATTAGGGTCGCATTTTACACCCGATGCTCAACACAATAGCATCATTTAAGTTCGTCAGCAATCCACGGAAGAGGGGAAAGGGAGGGAGAGAGGGCTTCCAAAACCTCAGCCTACATAACTCATCGACATATTGCCCGGTAATTATTCGTCATTGTCGTTGGGCCATGATTTATGGGAGTAATTAATTGGTCGACTTTCCATTTCATTGTCGTTTAGCAGTCGGTTGGCGTGGATTTGTGGTGCTTGGTGGTGGCGGGGGCCTTGGTGTGAATGAATCGCATCGCACGTCGCAGCATGCCGGTGCCTCTGGCACGTCGCCGTGTCGCCAACGTCGGTTATGCTGCGTACCAGTCAACATGTCTATTCCGGAGTGTGTGTGTGTGTGTGTATGTCGAGCAGGTGGAATGTCCTATCGATTCTCACAGCTCGTTGTGATGTGTATGCACTTCCACGCACAATGACACAACCACAGTGTTACGATGCTGGACAAACAATTCCATTCCTCCATTCCGGTCCGATCACCTGCAATGGAAGAGTAGTCTTCGGACGGAGTGAATCTACAAATAGCTTAGCAACTGCAACTCCCGGTGGCCATCCATCATTCTGGGCCGGCTCGGTCTGCCCTCCCGGTCCCGGTTTACAGTCGGTCAATCGGTCGGAGTACGGTCGGAGTTCGCTCTTGCTACTTCCGACAAGGTTCCGGACATGGTGGCGTGGAGTGAAAGATAAAATTTAATCCCTTATAAATCTTACCCAACCTACTGCCAGCAGGAGCACATGTTGGTGGCCGAACCGGCGCCCGGGAAAACCCGGGGGAAGGGGGATTTTGTTTGCTTTCTTATGGTTTCCTCCCGTTGGGCGCATAACTTATGCATTGGAAAGAGTGGTGGCTGTCGGTATCACCTCCGATCGGAACGGAGTGATGTCGGTGAAAAACGGGATGTTGGAGGGCTGAAGGTGAACATAAGTTGTATCCTTGTCCTGGGTGGGGTGGGTTGGTTGCGAATGCGAATTAGCTCCGCCCCATGGGTGCAAGTAACCGAAGCGGGAGCCTTAGCTTGGCAGCGACCTAGAGAGGATCAACTAATGGTTGAGCTTAGAAATCCAAAGGAATAGGACGCTTATTTCGATTTGATGTCTGCCGCCGAACTACGTAAAGCTGGTAAACATTAGGAGTAGAGCTTAGAATGTACATAAAACAATGCTTTATTCTCATAATCCCTTACACGAAACTGAATGCTAAAATACTTATGTACAGCATGGACTTGGAACCGTACAGGTGTCCAAACGAAGCCCTACGCCTCCCCGGTGGTGCTCTGTGTGTTGTTGGTGCTGCTGCTGTCGCTCTCACGTCTACTGGCAGGTCGAAAGCGGCGCAAAAGAATCTTCTCCAGCCCGTGGATCGGTGATTCAAACATTAGACAGAGCACAAGCGCCAACAGGAAGGTGAGTATAATGTGAGACAGTGCCTCAGCAGTCTGTATAGTAAAATTGATGCGAAACACTTTAGTTCGCCTGAAAAGTCCACAACTACAAGGTATACAAAACTTACCAGTGAGGCAATGCTGGCATAGAGTGGTGTGCGGCGTGCTGCAGCTAGGTACAGCTCCACGAGTCCATTCACGAGGTACGCACAGTAGGTAAGCCGGCTGATCGGTACGAAGGCACGCCAACAAAGGAACCGCTTCAACATCCGGCCATGTCCGGTGACGCACGCTAGCACCAACCATCCATTGGAAAGGCTCCAACCGAACCGATGGAGAGCGGCGTACAGTGCGTTGTAGAGATAGTTCTCCGTCCCGAGCCCATTGTAGAACGCTGTCACCGACAGCATGGCACTGCAGCCGCAGATGGTGGAGATGATCCAGTAAAGCGCCAGCCTCCTTCGCTTAATATGAATGCTGGACGAAGCCAAAGGACCAATTTTGATTATCCTGTCGGTGTGTGTCCGGTGAATAGTTGGACTTACTTATTGAGCTGCATCCAGTGCACTAGGTAGCCGACCAGCAGACCGAACAGATAAGCCGTGGCACGCATGTGCGTACTGCCATAGACGTTGGCAAAGTAATGGTTCCGTTGAAGGTCTTGGACTTCACTGCAATGAGAAAGAGGTACAGGTGAGAACAACATCCCCGGGACAGGGTAGCGATCGGGGTACGTACTCCGCGAAGATCATGAAAGTTGGATCGAGCTGACTAAAGTAGGTTACGCAGAACGGAATCACGATGGAGACGCCAATGAGACTCCCGATGAGCCATAGGGCAATGCGTTGTCCATACCGCCACATCGGGTAGAGTATGAGCGGAGCCAGGATGAAGAGCTGCGTATCGGCGGCAAGATACCAGGACTGAAACATACACATACTGTCCGTACCGACATAGTTGTTGATGTAGAGTAGATTGCGCCACCAACTATCCTGGCAGCGTTGCTGCTCCAACGCCATGCGTGCCGGCCATAGCGGACCATCCCCTAACCGGGGCAGCCACGTTGCGTAGATGGTGATAATGGCAAGATAGGCTGGAGTAAGTCGTATGTAGCGGAACAGGTAGAGCATTCCAAAGTTGATGGCACCCTTGCGTTTATCGAGTTCGATGAGCAGCAACCGGGCGAAGAGAAAACCACTCAGCAGCAGGAAGGTGTCGACGAGCAGGGGTGAATTGAGGAAGATCGCATTCTGAACCTGCCGTTGCTGCTCGTGGAAGAAACCGGTGTTGAGCAGTGGACCACCGGCCATAAACAGTAACGCGTGTCCACCGAGAATGAAGATCATGGAGCAGGCTTTGATGCCGTTGATACAGCCCAGCCCATGATCGTCCTTGGAACCCTGCACCAACTTCCGCAGGTTCTCGAACACCGAGAAGGTCCGCATGATGGTGATGACGGTCGATGGTGGTTTCTCTGCATTCGGACCGGCCGTGAAGCTGCCGTAGTTGTAGCACGTGCTGAACGTGACCATCGCCACGAACAGGAGCAGTACAAACGCACACACTACCTGGCCGGTACTGTAGGGCTGCTCGATTATCGTTGTCTGGCAAGTGCTTCGGGGCGATGAGATGACATCGTAGCCGGTACTCTTCTGCAACAGTTGCTGGATGTCGGTGGCGGTGCAGGTTGCTGGCACGCACAGACCCCAGTGCACCAGGGTCGTTCCGTTGGCGGGTGAAGATTGATGACGTGTTGCTATTGATCGCACACGGTAGCCGGGAAGCTGAACGTGCGTCAAACAGTACTGAGCCGTAACGGGGGATGACTCAGCAGCGTCGTCGGGGCTGGCGAGACACTCGTCGTAGCTGCCCAGCTGATACACGGAGCCATACTCGACCGCCACAGGGAACTTCGCCGAGGCGTCAAACACTAGACGAGTGGAGTGTAAAATGTAGATCATCATCAGGCACGCGGTAAAAGAATCCCATTTGAGGGCAAATAGTTTGAAAGGAATTATTTCGTGTCTTGAGCATGCTTCAGCAATGGAGGACGTAAAAAACCGGAAAAAAGTGGGAATTTAAACAATCGGAATGATGCCACTTGCAAGCTGGTTGGTTGGTTTCATGAATATGCAAATTCGGCGTCAAGAGGATTGGCATCACTTCAACCTTTGAAGAGCCATAACCTTTTTTATCTACATATTTATTCAGATGACCAGCAATTGACGGGTCATGGAAGAAATGGGAAAAAAATGATTCAAAAACACACATGTCTGTCCCGGTTTTTTGTTACTCTATTGATATCCCAATGTACATGAGAGTTTTGAATATGACAAGCAGATTTTACCGAATTTGGAGCAGATCTCACTAGACGCAGTTTGTTATGTTGTATGTTCACCGCTCAACTGGTATATCCGTTCTTCCCATATTTTTTTGTTAAAAAAATGTTATCGACGTTCACATTAGCTGGACCTTTAACGATTTGTTTAATTTCGAATCTGTCATCGCTAAGCTGTTAATTGGGTTTCTTGTGAATATTGCGATAAAAGGATTGGGTTTAATATTTAATATGATTTTCTACACATAATTAAATATGATTTTCTAAACATTTGGTCTAATGTCACTTTTGCTTGACACGTTTTTGGTAGGCGAACCGTACATGATACCGATCAAGTGTTCATTGAGTTTGAAAAAGAGTGTGAACAGTCAGTAAAGTGGAGAAACCTAACAGGAGTGTTCGTGTTTGTTTAAACAAGCGAAAATCGACGAAGAATTATTGATTTCATAAAGGTTTTATTTAAAATGATGACTTCGATGTGAACGTGGTGACTCATCGAAACCATCGTCAACATGAGTAGATACGTTGCTACTCATGTGTGCCAAGAAGATTGAACGGCGGTATCGACATTGATTCCGTAATTGCTGAACTAACAAACTAGAAGCCGATAGCGCTCGACCAAGAGCAATGAGAGAGTCTTTTGAAGCAACGCCGCTCGGTTGTTGGTAATAATCATGTATGTAAACATTAAAACCAATTTCTGAAAATCATGTTTTTTCATCAATGCTCATATCGTAGGACGTTTGAGATTTCTCTCGATTTTGATTAAACGGCATTCCCTTTTCCTCTAGTGTTTCATTATCTTTTAACTCAAACAATACACCTCATGTACTAACAGGAAAATCTTATCGGAAAATTGTGTTTTAAAGATAAAATCATAAACCACCCGGCCCCCAAAACATGCTCCCGCCAAACAGGGGGGCCATTGCGTGCAAGCGTTTGCGTACAAATCCGTCGCATACTAGTCGATACTTGTGCCACACACGCACTCGCGCTCCCTCTCCCCATGAGCAGGAGGTCAAGTTCGACCGGTGTGTAAGGTGCCGCGGTCTCTCTCTCTCTCTCTTGGTAACCCCAACCGTAACGCCTGCATTCGCCACGCTCTGCACCGCTCTCAAGCACACCAATATCTGGCCGATTCATGGTAAGTGTGCTCCATTGCAGATTATAATGGCACTACAGGCAACACTCCAGATGTAATGGCATCTCCACGTGCTAACAAGCTTCCGTATCGGTGTGCACTCCAATACGCAGCCTCCGGACTAGCAAGTAGCAACCGCGATTCAAGTGTGTGTGTGTGTAAGTGACGAAAGGGTTTTTCTTCAACCGCTTCGGTGGGGGGCAATGTTGGTTCAGAGTGTTGCTGGCGTCAGCAACGCCACCGAGCGCGGCACGATCGATGACCGACGCGCGAACAGTGCGCCACCGATTGGTACCGCCGGTCCGATAAAATATGATCACCACCGGTCGCCAGCCTCGCCGTGATCGCAGTGCAACCGTGACCAAGAAAAGTGCTTTCGCCGCGTTCGACCGATCACAGCTGGCCTTGCCCGGTGTTCGGGAGGTTGGTCACTCCGGCACGTGTGTGTCCGCTGTAGCGCGTTAGATAATGTAACGTTTGGCGCGTGGTATGATAATCATTTTATTGGCGATCGTATTATCTGATTCGTTTGGGCGGCGGCGTCGCTGGTGACCTACAAGATTTGCGACCCACGCGGAGGACGTGGTCATGCGCGGTTTTATGTAATTATGAGTCCTGCGGCCGCCGGTCAGCGCAAACCCCTCACGAACTGGTTTTGCAACGCGAGTAAAGCGAGTCGAATGTGGAGGTTATTAGGTTCTCGTGGGATTCTAGTTTGCTCGCTAGAACCGCTCACACACTGATCGCAACCTTCTACCACTGTCAGGGGTTGTGTTTAGTGAAGGTTTGTTTCAAAATGTAGATATTTATCTGTCTTTCTGGGTGGCTCATGAGGTGGAAAATAAATTCATTTCTCCATCCTCACGGAACCACTCGAATCTGCGCAGCGGTCAACCTCTCTGCGGGTGGCCCGAATAGTTAATTAATCTGCTAAATGCGAAGCCTCAAGGTTTCGTGAATCGATGGCGATGCCGCTTAGTCGCTTGGCCTACAACTTTCATCAATCCAACCTCCCATCGTTAGAGAGGGCTTTGTGTGAGCTTCTGAGGGTTGAAGGGCTAACCCACATGATTAAACATAATGGCTTCCGCTGGACGAAACCATCGTGGACGTGGTGAAGGGCCATACTGCAAAAGTATGATGCGAGCTAGCCCTTTGAGTCGCGAGCCGCGTTTTTGAAATCGAATTTCGGAACCCCCTCCCCCTAAAGTACCCATCCACCCGAAACAGCTGATAGGTGCAGTGACTGGAACGTGAAAAACAACGGACTATCTGAAGCAAACGTCACGTAGCACTCACTGGCCATTGCCCAATCGGTGCGGGCACGTGCCGCCTCGACGGTTCGCGCAACATCCCGGCGACAGTTGTTGGCTGGCAGCGTCGGTAGAACGGTGGCGATCCGATCCAAGATCCCATCCTGGGCCGGGGTTTTCACTTGTTCCTGGCCAGCGGCCAGGCACGACAGCGAACTCAACAGCAGTAACAGCAGCAGTGGCAACAGCATCATTACACGATTTCTCACACTCATGTTCATCGCGGGCAATGGCTTCGATCCGATCATCGCGCTCCTTGGCATTTATTGATCGGATTTGTTTGTACTTTAATCACAATCACAATCACACGCACGCACGTACACGGGCACGATCGTTCACATGCGGGGTTGAATGAACACACTATTTGTCCAACATCAACAACCACGACGACGCACGTCGCGTTGGTGCTGCCCGGCCACGGTATCGGAATCAACTGACCCGTTCAGCGTCGAGATCGAAACTGAGAGTCTGAATCGCCTCGTGATTCGTTTCAATCACAACTGCGAACGGTGCTGCCACAACCACAGGGTTGTGGGAAGTATCCGGAGTGTGCATACATCCATCTTCCGCGATGACGATGACGATCGTGATGTCGCTAATCCTAATTGCTTGCTAGATGATCTGCCCCTTATCGGTGTCGTCAGCGATGTGGTTCGTTTTGAATAATGCGTGGCCAGTCTGGCGAGGGAGCAACAGTAATTGCTTGCGGCGATGCGACTGTTGGGGAAGGAGAAGCGCTAGCATCGTTCGCTAGTGGCTGATCAAGAGCTAAGCGGGCACGATTAGTAATTCTAAGCTCGTGCCTCCGCCGCCACCAGTACGCGAGGGATCCCGGAACAGATACGCTGGGGCACGGCACGGCACACGGCACCAAGAATACGCAATGGCGGACGGATGTCGACGTGCCTTGTTGTTTGGTTTGTTGTGTGGAATGATCGTGCCTACATCTGTCATCCGTTTGGCCGTTCTTGTGGATCAGCACATTATATCGAGAGCGTGCGAGCCTCTTTTTTTTGTCTCTTTGGGCCGTTGTCCTGGCCATACTAAGGGGTTTTACCGATGCGCCGCCATCATGCCATGTCTTCCGCCATTTCGTGAGGGGTGGTCTTTGAACCGTTGAAATCGTTCCCCGTTGCTTCCTCCGTGTGCTTATGACAGTCATACGTTTCGTTGACAGCATCGGGATATTCAAATCCACGCGCTGATGAACGACCTTCGCATTCGGATGCACTAGCAAGGCCCCATCAGCGCCACAGCGCTGATTAACGATGTCTTACGGATTTAATTTTCGAAGATAAATATTAGCGCGTCCAAACGGGGCATAAATTAGGAAGCTTCTTCCAACCGGTTGCTGGAGTTGATGATGGTTCGCGTGGGGCTCGTTGAATCTTGGGCCAACATCGAGCGACACGCTTCACACGCTCAGCATAGGCGTGTAAAGGGTCGACGCATGCTACTGTGCTTGGTGGGATGAGTGATGGTCATCCATCTCTTCGACGCTCGTCTGCCCGTACGACGGTTGACATTGAAAATGTCTTTCTAGCTGTGCTGATATTAACGGCTTACGGCTTTGGCTCTTCCTTTTTTTTTAGGGCTACTTCCACTTCTTTCACGATTCCAAAGCGTAACACCTCCATTCCTCCACAGCCTGCAAGAGACACTTCCATGAGGTTGCGTGTGAGATAACGAACGGTTTTCGGTTGCCCCCTTTAATGTGCGCTCTGGTGATTGGTGATATTAACTCCGATTGAGTATGTGTCAATTTCTCCAATTAGGAATTGGCTCGTGTTCGGTGCGTTTCATGTACCCGTCGTTAGCATAATAGGTGGTACGAAAGCTTGATAGGAGAGAGCAAGAGAGAGAGAGATAGTCGCACCATCTTTTCTTTCGACAAATTGACGGAATGCTATAAATAGTCGCACATATCCATACTTTACATACGCTTGCTGGAGCCTGTCGTTGCTACTGCAACCAGATGCCAATGAATATGATCGGAAGACGTAACGTGAACCTCATTAGTTTTGCTGACGTAACACGCCAGGGGGGGGGGGGAGGGCGAATAGAAAGGGCTAGAAACAACTTGTCCCCTTCACCGTGTCTTGATCCCAGTTGATCTCATCTTCTCACCAGCGTGGAACCAGTTTTGCTAGCGTCACAAGGTGGATCGGTTGCTTGGTGCGGTTTCGATTCTAATGCAGCATACAGCGCGCGAGCGCATCCGTTTTTGATAAATCTCTTTCTCTCACTCTCTAATGACTGGTGATTACTCAGCTGCAAGGTCATCCGAGGAGGGTTGTTTTTGTTGATCGAACCGATTGGCTTCCAGCGTCGTCGATCTGTGACATCCGGTTCGCGCCCAGGCCCAGGAAGCTGGAATCAATAGCCGTACGGCGGTTAATTCTCATTAGCCGTGGCCACACGGGGCGAAAATTTGCGCGCAAATTTGCACATTAATGCCAAAATGTTTTCGCTTCGTGTGGCAGGGGTAAAAACCCGAAAATTTATGCCGAAATGTCAAACGTATTGTTTTCATCTGTGTTTTGGCCGCTGAAGTTGATTTCCGAATAAATTTTGCAGTTTTTAACGATTTTGTTGCTGTTGCTGTTATATTTGTATTAAAAATGCAAAAACAATACGAAAAGAACCTACATTTTCGTAAATAAAGCGTTCGATAGCGTCAAGGGTTCAGCGAAAAAGTCCGCGGACGTATAAAAGTTTGACAGCGTGTAAGGGTTAAGCGAAACCGTTTTGGCATTAATTTTTTCGTTTGCGCTAGGGTTTTCGCCCCGTGTGGCCACGGCTATTGAAGATGGAGAAGTAAAAGAAGATCTGTGATATCCGAACGTGCGTGCTGGAGATGGAAAGAGAAGGTGCAAACATGGGATGGGCGTTCGCGAGTGTTGCCAAGCGATTTCCTTGTTTACACCTTTTTCGAGTGGTGGCTGCATCGAGTGTCATTCGCTTGAGCCGAGGTTGTTTGAGCAGATGACATAAGACAGAGAAAAACGAAAAGAAAGAGAAAAGCCGGCTGAGCTTCTGGAAGCATTATTACGGAAGTGCGACATTTGTCACTCCTCTTGCTTCTTCCCTTTTAAGAACCCATCTTATCCCAAAAGGATACAGCAAAAATCGATCGAAATGAAATCTTGTGTTAAATGTAAATTATGACCCGTCATTTAGCGTGAACCGGAACGACCAGAACAGCACCAGCTGATTATTATGCCAGCGCCCCAGTCAGGGCTCTCATAATGATCATTGTCCTCGCCGGGCTGATTCTGGCCTATGTCTCCACACACACACACACAATGTTCCACGGCCATGGATCCGGGAGAGAAAAAACAATCCAAAACAGTCCAGTTCCAGTTCGTGCCGGGAATAAATCAATCCGCATTCCGCCTCGCCCTTTCTCAACGTGCGAGCGCGACCCTTTCAACCATTCCTTTGGTAACGCAGAGCGCGCGTAACGAAGGAATCCAATTTATTTTCAAATGAGAAAATTTAAATCGATTTCCCAGCGACCCTGCAGCTTACGCGCGCGCGGGTAAAAGGTGTTCGAGGTGTTTGTAGATTTGTTTCCTTTCGTGTTTTTTTTTTTTTTGGGTGAGTTCGCTTTCGCTTCGAGCATTAAAGCGGGTTCCTTTCTTTCGCCGTTTCGACAACGCGTTCACGAACAATTAACCGGAAGCAAGCAATGCAGCAAGGAAATGGTGTAAACCGGTGGCCAAGAAAAGGGACGGGCAGGCCATAAATTTCCATTCGCATCATTTAACATTAAATCGGTGCGTACGACATGATCCGCATCCGTGGGACTGTTCGGAGTTGCGGAAAGGTAAGCGATTGGCACTACCACCACCACTACCAGAACCAGCTGCGGAAGGAATGAATGTAGAAGAAAGAACCACTAATCCACCGAGCACGTGAAGCGAAGCACTCGCTTCGTTTAGCTAAATGAGAAGCGAATGAAAAGTGTCCTCGAGGGACACGAGCGAGCCATGCTTTGCGTTAAGCTAAGCGTAAAAGACACAAAACCACCACCACTCGCGCACCACCGCAAGAATCAGGATACTTCAAAGACCGCATATATGAACATAAGCATATGTGCTGTTGGAGAGCGAAGATTCGCGGTAGGAAAGGCAATCTCGAACGCAACCGCAACCACCGAGCAGAGTGGCCACTCGAGAAAAGCCGGCTGATCGGTGCCGTCCAGGGGTAGGAAGCAAAAAGGTTAGACAAACACACACACACACATCGGCATTCCCGGGACACACTGGGACACGATTGCGGCATAAACATTAACAAGCAGCAGCATCCCGGGCTTCAGCACAGGTTTGGTTTCGCCCAGAACTGGAGAGCAAATGTCCTATCCCTGCAGTCTGCGACATGGAATAGAATGCACGGATTTCTCGGTGGCCGTCAGCACCACCTCGTGCCACCCCTGCAGTCACCGCACAGCAATTCAATAACTCGTTCTCTCTCTCTAGCTCTCGACGTGTGCGGTGAGATGGCGCTGAAGCATAAAAATGAAAAAATATTACCAACTTTTCACCATCCACTACGTCCACCACCACCATCAGCAGCGCGTCTATCTGGCTGGCACCGTTATCGTCAACAGAGAGAGAGCCACTGCACTACTACTATACTCCACCCCTCGGCAGTGGGAAATGGGGAAAGTTACGGAAAACCACCAGCCAGGGCCAGCAAAACTACAATAACAGCGATGTGCGCGCACATGCCGAGATGAAAACAAAACACCGTCACCGGGGAGACTTTAATTCTGCTTAATCCTTCACGTCCGTCCCTTTCCGTCCCGTCTGGCAACGCGGCGGGTTTGATTCGTTGATTCCCGCGCCCGCATTCCGGGGAGCGTTCCGTGAAGCGTCGCCAAGGTAACGGTAACGCTTTTCAGTGCCAACTAAGGGCCGGTGGGTCTAGTGTCAATTGTGTCTGTTTGTCCTGCCGGTGCCGGGTTTAGTAGTGGTGGTAGGAGAAGGAAGGATGGTTTGTTTGTTTGTCTGCGTTCGTCCTCAAAAAAAAAATAACACTCTGGCAATCGGCATGTGTGGCTGGTGGTTTTTTGAAGATTCACGGCCATACTGCAGAATGCAACGCGTGGTATATTCCGTGCGAGGGCCATTTTATTCCGGCGCTCCGATTTTCCATTCATGCGATCGTCGCAAAACTGTCCACTGCGTTCGCTGTCAACCCGAAACCGGCGGGTGTATTTGGGTTTTGCACAATAGAAGGAAGGTGGCCGTCGGTAGCATAACTTCTAAACAATATACCTTCCTGTGGCCGGTGCTTTTTTGTTGGAGTGAAAGGATTGTATTTCTTTCCGCCGTCGGACGCGTGGTATTGTTGCGTGAGTCTGCAGAAGTTTTGCGGATATTTGCACATGAAAACAATGTCTGGATACAACGACAAAACCGATTGAATTGTGTGAGTCGTTGCCCATAACGTCTGCCTTACAACTGCCTTATTTCCATGACTGCAGTGACTGCAGAAGCAACATGTGTTTTCAGCTACCCTCCACGAGTGGTTCGTCCAGACACGGAAAGCAAAAGATGGCGACGGCCGACGGTGAATAAATTTGTTTGAGAAATCAATGTTACGTGACCGGCATCGCTCATTCGGGCTTCTCGATTACACACGCAGAGTGCCAATCTTTATCAACTTGTTCGTCTGCTAGCTTCAGATTCTAGGCTCTCTGTCGATGGGTATTGGCAAAGGAAAGGCATCGCGAATTGTTGCCAGAATAAAATAATAAATAGGGCAACATATCCGGTGATCGCGTTATGTATAGATTAACCTCCTAGCGCAATGTTTTACTTATTATTGTAGTATTCAATTTGCTAAGACCTGTAAAGAGTGAAGCTGCCTGAAGTACGGCTTCTTTGTTTAATTGTCTCGAAAAGAGCCACAGCATCGCCAAGAAATGGTAAAATTGACCATGAAATAAGCTTAAAATTAAAGGCAGCTCTCGGTAATGAAGACGGATATGCAAGCTAGACGCTGTGAAGCTCTAAGGCACGACTTCTTCCGGGAAGAGATGCCTTCCGGCGGACAAAATGCCGCCAAAGAAGCTTTGCAGGGGGACCAAGACGTGCCGTGTGTCCACCAAGATAAGCGTTGGTAATTGAATTAGCATTCATCAGGCTCCTCTCTTTGGGGTCGGCCTTGTATACTAGCCTTGAGTGCCGGACAGTAAGTGGATGGTAATCCTGCAAAGATGATTACGGCGTAAGGTGTCGAGTAAGTGAGGATGGCATACACGAAGGGCATCTCTTCCAACGCCGGACAGTCTCACTTTATGAGACGGTCGCTTTACAGAAACACTCACCATTTTACCACTTTTTCTGTCGTCCTCAACTCATCCTTCCTCCATCTTATGTTGTTTCTGATTACTATAATCCGTTTCGTTCGGAGTTGCATCGAGGTTGGAAGGTATCGACGTATCGGACCACGTCGAACGTCGAAGTGCATCAATGCACCAGAACGATCGATCGAATACCGTTCAGTGGCTGAAGCCGTTGTCGAAAGTTCTTCGAAGCTAGCCGGCGGCCATCCGGACTCAGAATGGAATCCAATGGTACGCCCTTGTACTTGTAAGCAGGATTCCGTAACTTGGTGAGAACACACTTCTACCATCCCTTCTTCACTGCCTCACCTGTGAAGGCAGTGAATTGTTTTGCGTGTTCGAGACGTTTAGCCAGGATTGAACATAGAAAACATTTTAAATGTTACTTCAGCTATGTTGCCCACTGTGGCCCCCACAAACGAAATCCCTACGGCGTGCCAAAATCGGAAAATAGCTCCTGCGGTCGATTCGGTTTTATCGTTTTGCAGAGCTCTCGGTGCTACTCGGATTCGTCCAGTCTTACCTGGCCCGGGGGAAAAGGAGAAGGGAATTGCATTGGAATCGTTGTCTGTGGGCACGAACTAGGGGAAATTTCTGTTAGAATAGCGGTTGTCGAATCAAGATTTGGGAAGAGATTAAAAACAGGAGTGAGGCATACACGTCCAGACCAGACAAATCGGTGCATAGGGATGTCTGAAGAAACCGGACTTTAAGGAGCTTATTTTGGTATGAATCTTACCTCTCGAGGGGATTTTGTTCGCCGCAAGTTAGAGAGGAGTTCGCATTGATTACCGTTACCGATGGCAGATCATATTGTTTTGGTGGTGCAGCTGGCATCCGGGAATGCTGCAGTAGAGAGTTTGTAAAAGGAATGTATAATATTTTGAACTAGTAATGTAGTTCTTTAGACTTCAAGGAGTAGAATCGTAAGCGATTAAAAACGCAAATGTTGTAGTAGTACTGGTGGTTTTAAGGTTTATTTGGGTAATATTAGTTTATATTAAGGTTATTTACAAGAGTCTGTAAATCTTTAAAGCTTTGACAAACCCTTTTCCTCGTTAATTTTTATCTTCTTTCGTGTTAGTCAACATTTGATTGTACATTGAACAGTTGAAAGATTCAAAACAGAATACCGATATTATTGTTTGATAAAAATTGCCAATTCCTGAAAAATAATGGTATAAAATATCTAAAGCTGCTTATTTATTGAGAACGCGATCAAAGGCGTACTGTTTTGCAAACCATTTAGTTCTGTAATTCTGTGTTTCTGTGCAGCTCCATAATTTCTGCCCAAGTTAAGCGGAAATAATATTCTAAATAGTGAAAACGCCGCAAAACCATTCATTACGTAGGAAAATGCTTTGGAGGCACTAACAGTATCTGGATAGTAAATCATCGAAACCACATCAACCAGCCGTTAATTGTCCCCTATGCTCTCTACATCGGCCCGGCACCGGTGGCCATTGCAACATCGGACGCATATGCGTGTTGCGTTTGATTGCTCCTTGGCTCGGAATGATTGCCCACTAATACCTTACATCATCGGGCCTCCCCCTCCCCCTCCCCCCATTCTGCGACCAAGTAGCGACCTGATGGACTGATGGTTACCGATACAATCGCCTGTCAATCGTTCAAGATGGAACGGAGCTCGGCCATTCCCACAGGCCAGATGAGATGAGAGAGTTGCCAGACCGCGCACGAATGGTGCGCTGTGGTGTTCCAGCGGTGCATTAATGAAATGTCTTTATGATAGGCCTAGGCCGGGACCGTTGTTGATGTCTGATGCTGACGCATGCAGCGGTAGCGGCAGCAACGGTGGTCACACCTAGCATACCGCCGGAACTCGATTGATTGCAGACGAGCGAGCGTGGCGTGGTTACCCCATCAACCGGAAGTACGTTAGTTTTAAGTACTTTACGGTATGCACCAACGGTCCGCCATGTTGAGGTGTTGATGTAGCACTGCACCACAGTGGAATGGCCTGGCCTGGCCTGGCTTGGCCTGGCCCGGTGTGAGGACCAATGATGAGCAGTTTAATTAAAACGTAAGCTCCGCTCAGTGATGTCCAGAGTGTGTGTGTGTGTATGTGAGTGTGTGTAGAAGGAAGAGGTGCTTCCGCTATCGGCATCCTCAGGAGGCTGCCGATGATGCCGGACTGGAACCGGCTTTATCATTCCGGAACATTGACTCCCGAAGCTGGCGACTCTGGCCTCGGGTGCCGGAAAGGTACAAATTAGATTCCTGTTGCGTTTCCGGTACGTTCCAGAGCCATCTGGACGGACGGGAACGTGGATGCTGATACTAAAACTGGCCCCTGAGCCCCTTCTGACCTCGACGACACATGGTCATGGCTGCTACTGCTGCTGGTAAATCTCTCGAGTTTAATCATCAAATTATGGGAACCATGTCGCCGGAGTGTGCACTAAAACTATTGACTTACGTGCACGTGTGTGCGCGGAGGGTTACGGTGACCAATGTCCATCGATCGAACCGTTCACCGAGGGTGTTGGAGGGTGGTTCAACTGATAGATGTTTTCTTCGGTGTGCCCTTTCATGTTTTTCAAATGATTTCTCACACCTTTACCAAGCAAGGTCCTTCTTTTTCACGCCCAAGGCATTCGCCCATTTGAACTCAGCCCCATTTCCGTTAAACTTTTCCCCTTTTTGTTGCGCCGGGAGTGCCCGCTGGTCATTGGGGTTCCATTGACCGCTCGCCAGAAGGCATTCCACTCGTCAGAGGATGAGCAGTTTGTGTTTTTTTTGTTTGTTTTTGTAAATCTTCAACCAGCTTTCAACCCCCTTCAACCAACCGAAAGCGGGAAGCGGGAATGCCTGACAAAAGGCATCGGCATAACTGTGAAGGATGAAAATAGAAATGACATTCCCAGGGCGCACACCGTACGGTGCCATCAACACCGACCGGCACCGACACTCCACACCAGATTCGCCCGGATTTTGGGGCGTTTGTCCTGGTTTGTGTGTGGCCGTGATGCGCTACTCTGCGCTGCTCTGCTCTCTGGACCCCGTTTGCGGACGGACTGACATTTGGTGTTTAATTAAAAAGTTATTTGGAAACGAAATTGGACGGAAATGGCAACCGGAGACCGTGGAGTGGAGCTCAGGTCCGTCTACTATGCGGTGCCGGACACACACACATACACACATGTCTAGCCTCACACTCTCTCTCTTCAATTCGAGCCAAACAAAACGAGACAGAAGCAGGGTATGAATAGGAAATTTGTACAAAATTGCACTTCACACATGAGCATTGTCGTTCCCGTTTCTTCCCGAACGAAGGAACGAAGAGCACCGCAACCGCCAAACTGGTTGCGAGGATGCATTTCTTCCAAAGAGCAGGGAGTACAGCAGGAGCGGAGCAGACTGAATCGGTGATTACTGCTGACCCTCAGCTCCGGTGCCGGTGGTGGAGGTTGGCTATCATCACATGGACCGACATCCAGAGCCATTGTTTTGAGCATTGATTGAGTTGTTAAAGTGGAACAAATGCAACCTGCTCTCTCTCCCCCCCCCCCGCCCTATGGATCGCGGTTAGCCGCACGGATTGGCGAATGAATTATTAAAATGGGGCTTCACGAGCCTTTGCGAGCGTTTGCTGGTCTCTAAACCAGGGTACTGGTGCACTGTTTGCGCTCCGGTAAAATGGACAACAAACGCTGCATCTATCTGCTTCAAACGGGTTGCAAATAGAACTCAGCTTCATCGTTGGGTTTGAAATGTTTGCGATGAACCTCGAAAGCAGTAACAGCAGCAGCAGCAAAAAAAAAAGGACAATTACAACGTAATGCGAAGGACAATAGCGACTCTGTGTACTCTGTAGCCCGTGGGTAACATGTTTGCGTTCATGCTGCGCCTTCATTAGCACAGCACTACGGTGTATGGCGGCCTCCATGTTCGTGGTCGTAAAGTTGGTCTACGACGAGGTTCCAGCCCCCCAATGCCACCGAATGGATGGCAATCCATTGCCATCGAGCCATCGAGGCACGAAAGTAGCGGAAGGCGGCTTCCTTCCTGCTCGCAGTCTCCCGTTGTCTCCAGTAATTTATTATGGATCGCGCCGGTTCGAGAAAAGCGAAAAGTAAACGGAAGGAGACTGGAAGAGGGCGGGGTAGTGCTGTCTTCTCTTTTAGGGCCGCAATGACAACGCACGCACTTGAATTATTCACTCCACTTGTGGTGGACTAGCTGGCGAACCATTGTACTCACTCCAACACACACACACACCGCAGGAGGAGTCAAAGTTTGATCATGCGATGTCGTTGTCACTGTCAGTTGCGGCTGTGGGTGTGCTCTTCGCCGGTTCTTAAGGAAACGATAGAGGAAGGATACGCCATCAGAGCTACTTGCGTGCGTGATAATTAAACGAAGAAAGAGTCGAACGAAACTTTGACCTGGTGGTGGTGGTGCTGGTGGTGCTGGTGGTCGTAATGCTTGCCCCTTCAATGGATCGTAATGGTTGAGACGTGCGATGGACCAAAGACATTTCTGTAATTGTAGCCCATCAACGGAATGAGGTTGAGCTCTCTCTGTGGGGGGGGGGGGGGGGGGGGGTCGGTAGCTTCCACACGCACATAAGTTCCGCCTGCTGGCCATAAACGTGTTACATCGGAAAACGACGGCGGAAAACTACGCAGCATGTACCGGCTAATGGGCCGACGGTTGCTTGGAAAGAGCTAATTGTTGACAAGCAAAATAGAAAAAGCGGTAAGTAAACAAAGGTGACGAGGAAGGTGAATCAATATGTGAGCATCGGTATTATCAGCGCAGTGATAGCACTAGGATAGAATGTAGACAATACCAATGTTTTGCGTGTTTGAGCATCAACGTGATAGTGTTTGCCATTCTGCTGTTGTCCATCATTATGGCATCAACTGACAACGGCTAGTGCGCGGTTTTTTGCCTCTTTTTCCGTTGATGTTGTGCGAATGGGTTTCGTGTTTCATGCTCGCTCTTTCTTTTTCACATGGTTTGCTTTAAATTCATGTTCGGAAACCATAGGAATGTAGTTGGTGGGTGGTGGTATGTGACATTTTATACCAATGGGCTCTCCTCGCTGTCCTGTTCAGTCGCCAGGGATAGCAATTATTTCGTTAAGCGGTTTTTGTTCCACATATCGCAGCCCGCAGGCATAGCGACCGCTGTCCATTGCACGCCAATTGAAAGGGTTGAGCTGAATTGAGGTGCTAACAATGTTTGAATGGGTTTTTTAATTAACCAGCAGAATTCGATTCATTATTGTATTAATCATAATTCCCCGGTGGCGCCGGTATTGGTAAGATAGAGATGATAGCCGTTGTCAGTTGTAACAGCTATCGCAAACGTTTTTTTTACACGGGAACTGTCATTGTGACCATAATGCAGCATAAAGTGCAAATGCAACATGTAGAACTGGTTTCAATATTTTCCTTTTGTTGACGGAGGGACTGGTTGGTTTAATTCGAAAATTTTTGATTCAATAGTATTTGATTTCAATAATGAAACAGTATTGCTTTGTTCAAATAATGTTTAAAGAGGATAGCTTTTAGTAATTCGAATCCAAAATAGCTTATTTTTTGATTCGGTTTTATTTCGATGAAATCAGCAAATTTAATTATTGTAGTGGACATTAAACTACAATGCATCAACAATATTATACTATAATTTGAGGAAAATAAATTGAAAATTGCATTGCCAATCAATCAATTGTCAGTTATCAATTCCAGGCAGAAAAATGTTGGTTTTTTCCAGGCAGAAAAAACCGCGCTTTACGCAATAACGTCCGGATTCTTAAACATCTGTATCATTTTGGCTCATTTAATCGATACATTATTAAATTATTAAAGTACATTAAATTCTTAACGCATTGATATTTTGAACGCGCAAATAATAATGTTCATTGCTTGCGCTTCAAATAACCGAATCACAAATCATAGACACGTCGATGCGGGCATTGAACTCTTTCGCTTCATTCCGGTACATGTGCTCCTTGAAAGAACGTTGATGCGCTTACCGAAGAGCCTCTCAAGCATAACAGCATTAGATTTCGTCCGTGGTATCAGACCGTTTTTGCTGGAGAAATCAAAGCTGGGTGTGTTTGTGTGTGAGAGAGAGAGCAAGGGAGCGAGCGTGAGGGGAAGGACACGAGAGACCCAATGAGCAACACTTACTGTCCCTCGAGAGTTGGGCTCGTTGCGTGAGGAGCATGCCCGAGAATTTTGGGGGAGTTGGTTACTTCGGGGAGTGGACGGAATCCCTCCGGAAGTGGGCTCGAGCATGGTTCGGGTTGGTGCGTACGTTGACTTCCGCTTCGGCACTCTCTGGATATCTCTCGTCACCTGCTCTCTATCGGTCTCTGTCTCTCCCTCTCTTTCTTTGGTAATATCTAGCACTAGAACCCGAGAAGAACACGAAGTGAATTCCCAAACGCAATGCAATTATGTTCCGATGTAAGCCCCAGGCACGCAAAGCTTGGTTGGAATCACGTTTCTGCCTTGACTTCATCCAGCATTAATCGAGCATATCGAAGAATCCAATCGATTCTGTCCGATTCCACTGCTACTCGATGCGATTACGAACGATGAAAAGGGAACCCTATCTGTACTTTCATCTACTGCATCTGGTTATGCATTCGGTTAAAGTCAGAAAAAAACGGCAACAGCAACAAAATAAAAGGATGGTGAAAGGATCAACTCTTTCGATGGCCATTTGTTTCATCTTTAAAATGTGTTCTTTTGTGTTTGGTGGCGACGGCGCGGCCGGTTGTGATGCAGATGCAGTTCATAAATATTCATTCGATTATGAGTGGCCGAGTTACGGTCGAGTTTAAAAATATGAACCACGGACCGTTCGCCGTTTCCGCTCTCGGATGGTGGTCCGGCGCGGTGGATTGGGTTTGTGGATTATGACGCCTTTTATTGTTGGATTTATTGTTTCAGTTACATGGCCACTAGACAATGAACAAGCGAGAGAAAGGTATTAAGCCTGTTATACAAGGGGCGTTGTTTGGTTTTTCACTTTTTCGCTTGATCGATTGTGGATTTTGTATGCTTTTACAAACCGATCGCCATTAAAATAGATTTTACACAAAGCCTCATGCGAATTATAAGGAGAAAAATGATTTTTTACGAAAACATTTACATATTTTCTGCCAGAAAAAGAGATTTGGTTGCTATGGATTCCGTTACAACGTTCCAGTTGAATTCATCGAAATAGAATTGAATTTCATCACACGGACGACCATCAACACTTCAACAATCCGAAACGATACGATTCTTAACGAAATCGATCGAGCGAAACTCGCCACAAAACCCGTTTTAATATGAATTTGAAACACACATTCGTCCTCGAAGCAGACTAAACGCTGGAGCGGATTCAGCTACGAACGATAAACCGAACCGAAGACAAAAATCGTCGACACGACTCTGCTCGACTGGACGTAGTGTAATACGCCCCACGCCACCGGCAGTGTTCGAGTTCGAGTTTCGAGTCGAAGCACTGTCCTGTCCTACGCCTTTGAGAAATGAGCTAACCCTCTGGCCCACCGTCTCTGGCCGCCGGCGATGAGGCAATGGAACGGAAAAACGATGTGAAATGACGGGGAAGATTAAACCGGGGGTGACCATGGCAACGATGTGGCAGCAGCCATCGTCACAGTGGCGGTGGCGGCAGTGGCGGCGGTAGACTAATAACACAGGACCAACGGACGAAGAGCATCACAGAGAGAGAGACCACATCCCTTACCATCCCTTTCCACGTTCTCGGATATGTGCAACTGCCCGAAGCATCGTGACGGGCTAGTAGACGGTATGTTGACGAGGAAAAAATATGAAAAAGTTGAACGCAAAAAAAAAACGGCCGTGCACATGCAGACACACACATTCATTCACTCGCTCAAACATGGCATAACAGGCGGGGATGCGAAGGCAGGGGACGAACTTGGTCCTGATGCAGCGAGGATCGCAAGCCTTGGCCATCATGGCGAGTGTGGGCATGGTGGTCGCATGGGCTGAACTTTTGCTGGTGGTGGTGGTGGTGATGGTGAGTTCCAGAAAGCTGTGTTGACAATGTGAGAAACTAATTTGCGGATTTCTCTGCTGTTGACAATAGACCAAACCAATGGCACAGTGCCGATGGACAGCTGGGGGAATGGATTGGATTCATATTTTATTACCAGCGCACTTGAGCTTTAAAGAGCTGGTAAAAAGCAAACAGTGCCCCTTGAGGAGTAATGTTTGCGAGGAGAAGTAGTGCATTTGAAGTTTGTTTGTGTGCGTTTCGGTTGTGCAAAAAACTGTTTCCTTTTGTTGATATTTTTAACTACATTAACAACCTTAAACATGCCTTTAAACGATGTCTTCAAGAATGTTGCTTATCGATAGTTAATATCCGATGATTCAATCCTCTAGCCCTCCCATCAACAGGTTGTTGCGTCGATGGAGACCCAGACGAGAAGACGCTTACTTTGTTCACTTGTTTTCGCTTCTCTTCCGAAGCATTACTGGGCGGTAATGATGAGCTTTTAGGGATGGTTTTTCTTTTTGCAGAAATTACGAGCTTATGAGCTGGTGCTGCTGTGTAGGGGCAAGGGGCGGGGCAGTTCATTGTTGAAGTGTTCTGCCCTTTCCTCGCGGCCACATAACTTTCTTCTCTTTTATCGACATCAACCGAACGTTAGCTCCGGTACCGAAGTCAAAGAGTGTACTGACTCCGAGTGTACTCCGGAAGAAGGGATGGAACCACAAGAGGGGGCGGATTCCGCACCACCGGAAGTGTCACCCCGGATGCTGGGAAGTAGCGTGCCATACACAGCTCCCATCCAGTGTGCCTCGTCGCGGCGATCTCAAGAAGGAAACGGAAATGCGAGACAAAGAGAGAAGGAAAGAGAGAGATAGAGAAAGAAAGAAAGAGAGAAAGAGAGAGAGAGAGAGAGAGAGAGAGAAAGGGAGAGAGAATAAAAAGAAGTAACACCAACTCATCCACATCATCATCACCATTGGCAGTAGCACCGGGAACCGGTCGTAATCGGTCTCCCACCCTCCACCCTCGTTTCCGAGGTCAACCATCCTTGTCCGGTACCGGTTGAAGGATGCTCGTGATCCCGGTGATGGCCGTGCGATGACAGTGAAGGCGTGGCGGTCAAGGGAAGCGAAGCCAAAAGATAAATAAAGCGCGGGCAAATGTTTGCGGAAGTAATTTATCCGAGCATTCGAGCTCGGGTTCCGACGATCCGGTGGCCGATTCCGGGGCCCCGTTAGACCGGTGGCCGTGGATGCCGGATGAAAATTGATGGTTAATCGGTTCGGTTGGATGGGACGCTGAAGTTGGAGCGTTAAGTGCTCGGAACGAGCTATTTGGCTTCCGACCAAAGTTCAACAAGGACCTATTACTGTCCTCACACACACACACACATAGGGCACGGTATAGGGCAGTCCATTAGTGTGGGGTGCGTCAATTCAGCGAACAGGTTCAAAGGATGATGAACCAAGAGCCCGATTACGCAGAGGAGCTACTCCTGGGCTCGGTAGCTTAAGCTTAAGCTAATGATTGTTTTATATCTGGATTAGTAACCGTTTTGTGAATCTGTTTGATGCTTGAATGTGTTCTGGTGAGTTCAAAGGATTTAAAATGTGCGTTATTTGCTGATAGGTCTTATTGATCGCTAACGCGTTTTTCAATCTTATTTTAAAATGGTATAAGGTGTTTGGGGTTTATATTAATGCAGGGCGTTTTGAGGGACATTTAGACAATATGTTTCAATTGATTATCCGAGAGCATATTATTGGAAAAATTGAAAAATTGAAGTAAACGCAGCATTAATCGATATTGATAAAATAACATTTAAATAATCAGATTCCACATCGAATGCACTGGCGGATATTTAAAAATGCAGAAAATTTGAATACCGTGCTTCAACCATGACCGTGACCCTCGTTTTTCATTTACATCTGATTTATCATTTCTATTGGGTTTAATGTATTCATATGGAACCGGAATCATGAAAGCTATGCCGTTTGTTCATGGTCGCTTGCGGAATTCATGGTCGTTCGCCGAGATCACAGTCATGGACCACATAATTAAAGCAGGATAGTAAAGATAATTGGTTCATTATCATCGCCTTTTCTGACATTTTCTTTTTTGAACCAGTCGATAAACAGAATGGTTGATAGAAACATTAGGTTATGAC
Source organism: Anopheles darlingi (assembly GCF_943734745.1). Lineage (NCBI taxonomy): Eukaryota > Metazoa > Arthropoda > Insecta > Diptera > Culicidae > Anopheles > Anopheles darlingi. Next base: position 51,859,691 of record NC_064875.1, read on the forward strand.
ATGTTTAATATCATTTTGTCTACGATATTTATTTGGAATTCGTTCCGCTTTCAGTATAATTTAAGATAATCCCGTCCGTGGTTGATACATTCGAGAATGATTAGTAAAGGTTGATTTTAAATTCCATTTTCTTGAGCAGCTGTTTGTAGCCTTCAATGGACTCTCCAGCATAAATGCACCACGTGGAAACTGTCTACTCCACATCGCACAAAACAACGACTGACGCTAACCCTGTTCCGGTGTATTATCGATTTTCATTCCACCAAACACACCGGGTCTGTCAACGGGTGAATCAAAACCATGATGGAACCGCGTACGGGAACAATGCCGGAGCGTTTGCTCGTATGCTGACTGCTTCCACCACCACCACCACCCACCGAAGAACCGCGCAAGTTACGAAAATGAAAGAAACTGTAAGGGGCTATTTGCAGTTTTCTTTAGAATTGCCTCGACTCATACGGTGGCCACACAGTGGCCTCAACACACGACGACGGTGCCGGTGACACGATGAAAAGAGTGTACGCGGTTCCGGGCGACGCGAGCAAGTTATGCGTTGCTGTGCTTATGCTCTGATAAACAAACATTCAACCGTGACTTCAAGACTCTGGGGGGTGGGTGAAAAACTTTCCAAAAACCTACTTCCAATTCCATGCCGGATTAAACGCGAACGCCGGTAACCGACATCCCCTCACGAAAAAGGCCACTTAACCGGAGCAATAGGCACCAACAAACAGCGTGTGTGTGTTGGTGGCGCTGCAGCAATGCAACACTGTGGCCAAAAGCTGTGTCAGGGAGAGGCCAAAGGACGTTTCAATATTTTCCTTTTCCGCGAAGAAAGCAACTTCCATTTCATTCCATTCCACCGCCTATTGCCGGATCCGGTCGTCTGACGACGACGGAACCGATTTATGTTTCTTATGTTGTTCAGGGTGGTCAGGGTGCCTCCCCCCGGGGGTGTGTGCACACCAGGTCACGTGGCCTGCGGAAACTTCTTTATGATTTTGGAGCGTTAGCGTCCAGCCAAAAGGGAAGGAGGACGCGTTTCGGTGCTCAAGTTTGTTGCAGCGTAGTAGTTGTAGCTCCTGGGGCTTTGCGCTTTTCACTGCAGACGGGGTTTCGGGATCCACCGCCGCGGCGCGGTGTGGCGCAGCATTATGAGTACAAATGTTTTTAATAATAAACTAAACCGGGTAAGTACATGGCGGTGCAACGCGCGAAACTCTCGTGCGACCACTCCACCTACAGTGACCTTCTGGTGGCTGGCGACCGCACTGAACCACATTGTGCTTTGTGTGCGTACGTGTGTAAGTGTGCATTTCTGTTAACATATCATATGCTGCAGCACACTACACTTGCCTTGTTTGTCGAGGGCACACTTGGCATCATCGTTTTTGTGTGTGTTTGTGTGTGTGGTGTGGTTAAATAAAGTTGGGATTTTCCACTCCTCATCTCGCCCCATCCAAGTCAGTGCCTGGACTCGTCCCGGGAGCCACCGGGATTGACCATTTAGAGTGCAATGCCGTTGGATAAACCAGTTGGGCTACTGAAACGGTGGCGTTTGCTTTCTTGCTTTCCTGTTGTCCTTGGAGTTGGTTTGGAGCTGCACTGCACACAGCGCCGTCGGAATGTCGGAGCAGGGAGGTTAATTTAATATTATTTCCAGCCAGATTATGTTAGTTTTTATGTTTACCGTGCTTCGCGGTGCTGTGCAGTGCAGTCAGCGGACATACATACCTGGCTACATGTTCCAGCAGTTTAAGATTCTGCCTTGGATAATGCTTGTCTGGTGCGGTATTTGAAGTGGGATTCAAAGAGAAGAATGTACCGGAGTCATGTTGTCACAGATTGCAGAATTTAAAGAAGTATGAGTTGCACAACTAACCAATAAGAACACATCCTTGAAACGATTTAAATTGATGTAGTTCATGAGCAGATGAGATGTCGACGAAACGTAAAGGTGTGAACTCAATATTGCCAATTAACAAAAGCACATCATTAAACCAATTCATTGTTTCAATGCTATACAAACCCAATTCGCTCTTCGGCAGCATACAACCACAATAGCGAATTTATTTCAACCTCATTTGTACAGTTCTTAACGTTAAGTTGCTATCGATGCCAGGCACCTTCACACACAGAATCATTACAGAATACAATGTCATTGAAGGCAATAAGGTCCTCAGACATGTGCTAGGGTCTCGAGCCGGCGCGTTGTCTAATAACTTGAGTTACTACGATTTGATTAGATTTTGTGTGTTTGAAAACTCAATCCCAATTAATAAACCATCAACCAATGGACCAGCTGGTGCCCTGTACTTACTGACTCCTCGGTCTCGCTCTGCCCCCCTCCGCATGATACCATATGCATCTCGCGGGCCCATCGCTACCCCCCCTTGCCTTGCCGCTCATAATTCGACCCAAATGTGATTGCAAAAATCAAATTATCATCCAGGGCGGCTGGTGCACTGTCCGGTAAAGGTTCCGGAAAAAGCGTGCAATCCAAGCAATCATGACGCGCGTGACGCCAGTGGATGGACTCCACTCCACTACACTCCACGCACCTCCATGCTCCATTCGGTGAGGCGAGGTGCAATAATTGAATTTCGAACAAAATCAAACGCTGATTGACGGATGTCCAACCGGATGGTGAGCAATTTCAGTCAATTAGCAGCAGCAGCAGCAGCAAGCATGCTGCTCGTCCATAACCACAGCCAAATGGCCATCCGCCATTCGGTGGGGCGATAAAATATTAATTACAATTTTATCATTTGATTTGCAATTAACGTCCGCCTTGTGGCCTTGAAACCATGAACCAGTGTTCATCGAATCATGGGTGTCTCGAGGGGGCGAGGTTTTTAGGATAGGTCGCGAATTCACTAATGTTGATGATGCGGCGTTGCGGTTCACTTTTGACGTAATTTACATACACGCGTTGATTGCGGGAAAAAAAACCCAAAATTCACTCGTTTATTGATTCCGGAATCGAAAAGCAAAATACAGCCTCTCGCTTATCAAGAGCGCGCCTGGAACGCCGGCGACCACACTGTACGCTGTAATGACTCCGTCGAGGGTGTTGGCCCTGGGATTTACACTTTATTATCTCTCTGTCAATGCCGAGTGCACGCTGCTGGGTGGGGGTGGGTGTTGTTTCACCCGTTTTATGGCACCCGGGAAGAATGGTCCCCAACATACCTTTTGCATACCGCGCCGCACATTTCCTCCCGCATTTCCCCCAGCAGCGGTACGCGAGCGGCCGAAAAGAGATAAACCGTGCAGCGATTGCTATTATTACTGCACGGATTCACACGCCATTCGAGGGGGCGTGGAGAGAGTGACACAGAGGGGTTGGTGGTGTTGGAGAGAATTAAAATGTTTCCTCTCAGTGGCAATCGGTGGGTGGAATGGGTGAAGCTTTTCAGCAACGCTTTGGTGGAAGCACTTTGATGGTTTGAGGCAATTCCGGTTCACACCTGACTTTGGGGATGCTGCACCCCTGCCCTCACCCACCTTTTTGGTCAATATTTACACCCCTTCCCCACCTCTAGATGGAGCACCGTGGGTCATTTTGAGGGGATTTAGCAAACAGACAGACAGACAGACAGAGAGAGAGAGAGGTGAAGAAGTCCCTTTAGTTCCGGTATTTTTTTTAAATTTCCATTCCGTGCATCCCACTCCATTGTTGATCTTTCTCCTTCTCGTTATTGTTTTACCTGCGCACTTTATGAGAGTGGTCGGCCAATTGCACGCGATGAAATGCGATCCTTTCATTTCATTCCACCATCTGCCATTTTGCCGTTTGTCGCTTTTATTGATCGCCGTAAAAATGTATTTATTACTTCACGCTATCATCGAGCGATTGGCGAGCAGCCGCGGGGAGAGTGTTTTTGTTTTTTTTGCGCTCGCTGCTCCCGATATGCGCAATTGTTTGTCAGTGTGTGCGTGTGTGTGTGTATGAGTTGCTGTAAATTCGTGGCTGTTGGTTGTGCTGTTCGTGGTGGTAAAAAAATCGGAAACCGATTTCGAAGCTGTTACTTACTGCAATCAAACGCTACATCGCATTAGATCGGATCGTTCGTTGGCAGGATCAAACAAAACTCGCAAAGTGGTCAATCAGAATGCAGTCCATCCGGGAAAGGGGCTCCAACATTTTCTATTAGAATAATTGAAAAATCAATAACCGGGTGTCCGGGTATCCGGCCAATCCGGGGTTTCGCTGGATTAGTGGCCCTAGGGCGCCGGTGGGAAACGCTCCCGCCGAATCCTCTAGGCCAATGGTGGGCAACGTGCCAAATGAAGTGCAAAATATGCGTCATAATGAAACCGGCATCTATGTACGCCCCCTTGTTGGACCGTATTTGGTGCAATGACCTATGCTGTGCGCCTCGGTGCACCTTGGTATAGTTTGGTATCCTTTAAATTAAATGAAACGCAAACGACGTTACCGGGAGGCCCACCGTTAGGCCTAGTCCGGTGTATCCTGGAGTTGATAGAGTCTGGCCATTGGCCATAGCTGTGCTGTGTACTGTGCTGTGCCCGATCCATGCCTGGAGGCTATGCTCGTTCGTGTCTGTTGCCACGGACGCGTCAGATGCACATGTGTACCGGACGTGCGTCAGCAATCGGGGGATGTTCATCCTCCGGTACGGATCAGGCAGAGTCCTCTCCGGTATTCTCACTCCGGCCACACTAAATGATGGGGCTAAATAAAACTGGAACCTCCGCCTTCTTCTGCTCCTCCTCCTCCTCCTCCTCGTTCTCCTTCTGCTGATTAGCGGTGGCTTGTTTGCGCGTAAACAGGATCAAGCTGTTCGGTCAGCCGCTCGACCACCACGAGGTTAGAGTGTAATAGAC
>NC_064875.1:51869541-51892041 GCF_943734745.1 Anopheles darlingi
GTACCTCACGTGGTAAACAAGCATCTGACAAGCGATGTTTGCTCTTCTGACCCTCGCCTTCCCTTGCGCGAACCAGCATCCAGCTTCGTGGAAGCGCACGTTAGCTGTTGATATCGCAGTACATCTCCGGAGGTTCCATCCACACGAAATGATGATTATTGCCAGTTTATGCAACCGACGTTTGAAGTGGGGAAGCGACTCGACCCCCCTCCCCCTGCTTCAGGCCAAGCAGGCCAAGTTGGTGATGATCGTTAAAAGCAAGGTTTTTCTATTTTCAGTTCGATCAAAGAAGCAGCAGCAGCAGCAGCAGCAGCGACAGGAGCGGTAGCAGTAGCAACAGCAACAGCATGCGACATCATCGCCCGCTGCGATGAAGCAATCAAATTAACCACTTCAGTTGGTGCGATGCAGTGGAATGTGAGTAATTTGCTGATGAAAAGTCGCAGCCAATTTGCCAGTGCCAGTGTGCGCAGATCATTAAATGGAGAGAAAGGACAGCATGGCAGCGCTGTGATGGTTAGGTCGTGGAGGGCAACATGAGGCAATAAGGTGAAACAGATAGGAAGATATAATTATTTCTGATAGAGGAAAAGGGCGGTACAGTGATAAAGAAACTTGCTAATGGATGAGCAGTTATCATTATTTGCTCAATTGGATAGTATTGTCGTTAGCTTACTGCAATTGATACCGTGTGGATAGGTGATATTTTACCGTTTTATTGGAGCATTTAAGGTTAGATCTATTAGAACCGATTTATTTAAACGTAATGTAAATTAAGGCTTAGCCAGGAGGATGATGTTAGATAATGCCTAAGATGATAAAACTAAAAAGTAGCCAATGTTGCAAAATTAGAATTCAATCTCTCTAAGATCTATTTTAGCGCAATTCAGGCAAAGTTACTCTTCCATAACAGAATACGTCTATACAAATTCTTTCTAATTTGCAATAGAGTGATGTATCTTCAACGATGGTCCCTCTTGTATAGAAAAAAAAATACGAACAATCTCAAAGTATCTTTTTTGAGAAGATACACACAGATACCGTTGCGACTGTAATTCATTGCACAGTAAGTGCATTGAACAGAGCATTTACAAAGCAAATATCTCTAATGTATTCACCGTTTGGACCAGCGACAGCTGCTTGCTTCAGTTCCATTTCCTCACAAAACGCCATTTGCTGCAATGCTATTACTAGGCCATTGTTGCGATGCTTTGCGATTTCCTCCTGCTACAATACAATCTATTTAACCAACTCGCAAACACACACAACGGTGCCCTACAAATCCCTCTTCGAAGCTGACGCACGGCTTGAAAATGAACGTTTGATGCCTTCCGGTACGAGCCTGACAGCCTTCCACTTCCACCTGCACCTTCAACCATCCATTAGCATCCGATTGCACCCGGACCGGAAAAGCGGCAGGATGGGTGGTTTGGACGGTAACACGATAACGAAATCAGGCTTTCCGGTCCCGGCAAGCCCGGCGAGGGCCACACAAATGGTCATTTATTATTTAAAGGGGCAGCAATTAAATCATTTCATCCGAACACGTTCCGGTTGGTACCGAGGGCAATGGCGGCTTGGAAGGGAGGAGAGACGCTTTCGACCATTGAAATGAAGGATTAAATGGGCAAAATCCTTTCGCGAATGATTTTGCAAATTGTTTTCCATTTGCGGGCGCTCGGAAGGTTTAGAAGTTGGAACGGATAAATCCAAGCGACGATCCATGAAGATGACGCTTTCCATCACGTCAAATCAAATTGCGTCTCTTGTTAAAAAACCCCCCCCCCCCGGAGTTCCCTTTGTAACGACGGTTCTGACCATCGTACCACGGGGACGTTTATGTTGCTTAGAAAAGATAAAAATGAGAGAAAAAAAAATGATGACCGCCAATTAAAACCCACTAATCACCGTGTACTTACAATGTGCGGCCGTCGGTTTTGTGGTTTTGTGTCGTTTGACTCGTTACAGCCGTTGTAGAGCCGTGGAGTCGGCTCGGCTTATCCACTTGGTCACGTCACGAGCCCGGAGGGAGCTCGATAACGCCGCAGCGTTTATGTGTTTGTCCCTGCACCTCTCCCCTCCTTGCGCACGCCTGACGACCGAACCTCGGGTGTGCTAATGAGAGGGTAACCTCTGTTTTGGTGATTTTCTGACTCATTAACCGGCATGGCTTTTGCGCCAACAGCCTCCCGCTGATTGCTGGTGGACTGGGAAAGCCCATAAGCTGGGGTTCGGTTTCCCAATTTGTATGCTTTTAGCCACGTGCTCACCCTTTTCATCGCCAGAGGGCCACCAGGAGTGCACCGGTCTTGTGCTCCGCTAATCTGCCGCTAAACCACCGAACACTAACAGTCGATGATGGCGACAATGTGACGGTCATTCGGTAGCATAGGCAGTACAGAGCGTTTAAGCGGTTTATGTTAGAAGCACTCCACACTCGCTCCCGTACATATTTTGCATGTAAAAACGTAACGGAATGTGCGTGTTACAGTTATGTTGGTTGTTAACAAATCACGCGAGGGATGCAGACAGTTAGTTCGAGGGAAACTCTCGTCACAGTTAGGACTATCATGGAATGTTAGCAACGAGTTTGATAGATGGTCCTTTAAAATACGAATACACGCCACATTTCTAGTAACACAAAGTGAAGACGTGGCATTTGAAGGAACCATCTTCTTAGCTCCACGATTTGATGCCCGAAATTGTTTTACCCAAATTCAGCTACCACTTGAATGTATCAACGTCGTGGCTCCAAAGTGGTGAACAGTTAGAAATCATCCATTTTCTAGTGGTTGTCGTCAACGTCACGACGTCACAGCGTCGGCGGACGTTCACCGTCATCGCCAACCGGCCATCAAGCATCTGGTTGAGCATTTAGCGAATTTATGAAATCCATTAATTTCCACCACCTCCTTTGGCAACGGTGGCCACCCCATCGAAGACTAATGGATGACCATTTGTTTGCCCTTTCGACTCGCTGCTACCTACCTACCTTCCACCTTCTGTCCCCGTCGCCTTGTTTCACCTCTCAGCGCGTCATTGCCGCGTGGTCGTCGTTGGAAGGATGATGGATTTTTCATAATTTTCCGTCATTTCTGTGCCCTTGGTGTACCACTCCGGGACCCTCTGGTTTGCGCAACACGCAAACACGGACGCGGTAGTGGTCATTAAATAGACAGTTGTTTCGAGAGCAACACAGTTTAACAGTTAACGACACCATTAACCTGCGTTGAACCTGCGTGTGCCAAAAACCCATTCCGGTTGTTTGCAGGCGACAGCCAGAGCAATTGGAAGGAGGAATGGAGGGGGTTTGATCTGAGACGTCTTCAGCGCCAACCAACCGAGCCAATTACGAACATGTCACGTTCATGTACGCGCCGGTTCGGACCGGTTACGTGGGGACCGACGGGGGCCAATTTCTGGTGCTGCTTTCCTGCCCCAGGAGAGAATCCCGGGAGTAGGTTGTTCCGGTGCGCGATGGCGATGGCGAGGGAGAGGGGGACTTTCTTTTCTGTGTTCGTTTATGCGTGGCCCGGTTGCCGAGTCAGTCAAGACGTTGGTGGTGCGCTTTTCGGCGTAACTGGCCGCGGCCAGCAGCCTTTGTACTGTCAACGAAAATATTTTCTTATCATTATGCCTTTGATCATGGCACTCGAGGAACGGAGAGAGAGAGAGAGAGAGAGAGCAGGCCGGTATCCGGTGCAGGGTCGTGCGCCGTGTTATCGGTTGGTTGGTTGGCTTCATCAGCAGACGTCGTGACGTCTCCAAGGGGGCCTCCAAGACACAACAAAAAGATCTACTATCTTTCGTCGTTGTCAGGTCAGGTTGCGAGGTTGCATTTTGCCCGGAATATCATTTTTCGGGATAAAGGTGTTCTGGCCTTTGGCTCGGTTGCAATGGAATGATAGCTTTGCGAAGGATCTAAAGCAGTGTCTTGGCTTTTTGGGATTCGATATTGGAGGCAACGAAGGCTAACGGAAGTAACGAATGAATTGGAAATCCCTGGAAGATGCGACGAGGCTTCCACCTGTGGAGTCGCATTCGATTCCCAGGCGTTGGTATTGTTTGTTGTTCCCCCCCCCCCCCCCAAAATCATTCCGGGATAAGAAAGAATGGTGTTTCAATTTAAAAGTGTTCAGGCTGTAGAAATTGATAGAAAAATATTGTTTAGAAGTTTTATCGACATACTCGTGCAAATGACTTGCATCTGGGCATTAATTATTTATTTTTAACAAACAAAATGTGCATCATACGATTATAGCATTCAGTTGATAGCTCTGCTTGTAAGGGTTTGTTTATAAAAGTCTTTTTCAAATGTACATTCAAATGTTTGCTATATAAGTATCTAACACTCAAAAATATAATAAACGCTTTTGTATAAACTGTTTGTAGAGATATTAAAAACTAGATTCTGGACGTGCTTCTGCAAATTGAGCTTCTCTGAAGTAGCTTTTGTTGCTTTAAACTGATAATTCGCCTGAAGCTGAAATTCCCACGTTCCAAGAGCCACTATTTTGTTATGTTTCAAAATGGGTCAAGTGCTGGTTTTATCGCTGGAACAGATACCAACAAATGTTTAATTAAGTAGAACAGGAAACAGGTAATGGACAATTTTATTATTTTCAATTCTCTGTTATCATGTATAGAACACATTTCACTAACAAACAAAAAAAGAGATGAGCTACTTCAGCAAACTTGACACGAATATTTTGGTTTAATAATTTTGTTCGAATTAACACTTTCCAGCGAGTTGAATCGGAACCTATTACCATTGAATCAAATTCTCTAATGACTGCTCTCTTCACTGGACCTACCTGATGCATGTTGGCTGGTTTTATTATACAATGGTGCAAAAACGGGCGCGGACTTATTTCTATTTAAACTTCTGCATTTACGGCAGAAGTCCGTGTGGACTATCTGAACCAGTGTTACACCAAAATGATACAAAATCGCCACATCAACAGAGTATTTTCATAGCAATTCTGGGACTGTCATTGAAATACCCGCCAAATGGGAACCAGTTAGAATCACTAGGATGCGTGCGTGATAATAATCCTCGCTGCTAACAATCGCGACCAACCAGCGATACCAACCCGTACGTATTCTGCCCTGGAAAAGCCAAACGCTCCCGGCGCCACCAGCGGTTCAATCCAATTAAACAAAATTTATGATAATTTTTAATAAACTTTAAACCATTAATTACGCTCCACACATCATTATCTGTCGGCATGCGTTCGGTGCTGTTGCTGCTGTTGCGCAGTTGTTCGCCCAACACTCCCGTGAGTGCACCGACACTCGGCACTGGTTCCTGATGATGTGCTTTTCCCGTTTTTGGGAAAATCTGCGGCAACACTCGCTACTCTGTTGCACTGTTCCTCTGTTCTGTTCCGGGAACACGTTATAGTTGGTCGGTCGGAAGCAAGGATTCAACAGACAGGACATGGCGGCCCCACCATCCGCTACTCAGTCTGTTGGCCGCGTCGAGGGGATTGTTTCGGTTTTTTTGTTTCTCATCTCGTTGTTGGTTTTGTTGCACTTTGTCAGCCCGCGTTCGAACGGCAGCTCTGTGGCGCCGTTAATTGAGTGACAGCTGTTGGTGTTGAGCGTGCGGCAAAAATTATGGTTTAATGTTAATGATGTCCGGGGCATCACGCTTTTCAATTTGTCGATCCCTCGAGCGTGGCGCTGTTTTGGGGAAATGGATGCTTTCAGCGTGTTTTACTCAGCTCAGCTCGCGAGTTGATTGATTGTTTTTCATAAATTGTGACAATTCGTGAAAGGATGTTGCTGATTGATCGCTGGGTTCGACCGAAAACATCTCACTTTAACACACATACACACACGCCACACAAACTTTAAGCTCTTCGCAGAGTTTCAAAGAACAGGATAAAAAAGTAGTCAACGTAACTCATCGGCCATCAACAACCGCATCTGAAACGATGCGACCCTAACCTCCTTTCAACACTTTGGAACTTTCGTTCGTTATCGATTGGCGAGGCGGGTCGCAAAGCCGTAGAGAAGGAACACAGAAAGGAACCAAGCTGATGATGGCGATGATAAGTGCTTTTCACTATTATCTGCTTCCCCTGCTCCCTTCGCACTATTGTGTTGCCTTGCATGTGTGTGTGTATGTGTGTGTGTGTGAGCAGGGGCCTTCCGATCCCAATCAACAACCAACCTCATCTGAACCACCCACTACCGGCACCTACGGTTATCGATAAAACTTTCACCTCCTGCTCTCTGGCATCGGTGGCGTTGCTGGACGCTTCCGGAAAAAGCTGAACGAAGTCCGCTTTCAAGAAAGTGACGAGCCGAAAATGACGATACATTATTATGAGGCAGCAGCTACAACCAGCAACAGGATAATCTTTCCACGTTGGCTTTCGGTGTTCGGAGCTACGGTGTCTCGGTTCGGATCGGACCCAGGAGCCCCGGATCCGTACGCCGAGGATGATGATAGTTCTTTCGAAAAATAAGGACCAGTAGACTTGTGGAAGAAGCGATGACTGTGTGTGTGTGTGAATCGATTGGAGCGAGTGTTCCAGAGAGTTCATCGTTTGACTTTCTTTCGAATTTGCAGTGTCAAGAATCAACAACAGCCGTGAGTGGAACTTTCTGTGATTTAGACCGCCTTTGTTTGTCCGCCACCGAAATGTGATATTCACTTTAAAGAAAGAACACAAATTGTTTGATGCAAATAAAAATGGGTCCGAAAAGGGTCATCAAACGGTACATGCGATAGTGTTGTTGTTCTTATCATTATATTTAATATCCTTTATCCATCTCTCCCTCGCACCAATATCATATTGACAATATATATAGATTTATTTATATATATATATATATATATAGTTATGTATCGTACTGTACTGTCTTACTTTTACATATTTGTTGTCCCTTTTTAAATCGGTTTTCATTACTGCATGGTTATTTACTTCCCTTCGCGCGAAAAGGAATTAAGGAGGCGACAACGACCTAACACCACCGCATGACACCCATCCTAATGCAGCAGTTCCCCGTTTTTAACTGATAAAAACAATCTAATCGACCATTCGGCGCACCCCAAGTGGCTCATAATCCATAGTACTTTTCCATCACTCCTTCCCGTTATGTCCTTGCCGCGGTATCGCTCGGTTGGCATAAATACTCGATTAGGGATCTGAGTAATGGAGCAACGCCGGCTGATAATGTCATGCGTATGTAGCTGCCAGAGATAGGAGGGCTCAACTGGCGGCGCCCATTTGGTTTGACTTTTTTTTTCTTCTCGCTCTCCCACACGCATACCGGTGGAACCATATTGAAGCTGACTGAAAGGGGCCGGGCGCCACAATTAGTAAATCATCGAAATGGTGGTTACTAGCGCCATGTGCAACTGAGGTGCACACATACACACAGACCGTGTGCATCGGTCGACGGTCGCAATTACCAACGGACTTTGCATAACTCGTAACGGGGGTCGTTTGTTTGTTGATTTTCCATCCCTTCAGGTGAAAGGTACTGAGGATAAACGCTTTCGAGCGGTGCGATAACGGAGCAACATTAACTGCGCCTAAGTCATTAGATTAGATAGAGGGGTAAAGGTGGTGATGGTGGTTGTCAAACGCTACACACTGAAATCACAAACACGATAACGGAGCGGCATAAAGAGGCGAAGCATAATCGCACAACATAATTCGGCCGAGATTGATCAATCAGTGCGCTTAGCTTTCCAGCTCGGGCCGCGTGTATCGTGTATGTAAAATAGAATCGAGCAGCATAATAAATTCGTAGTTTCGCGTCCGTGGTTTGTGGTGTTTTGCTGCTCAATCATTGCGGTTAATCATTATGGAATACACTAAGCCCAGCTCCATTATCCGCTCGGGCATTCGAACTGACAACTGACTACGATGCTATCGTGCGGATCGCAACGATAGCTTAGAACGCGATAAACGTGGCTAGCAACTGGCAAAACAAAACAAAAAAAGGAAAACTCACAAGAGTCAGGAAAATAACAGTAACAGTTTGTTGTGCGCAGAAAGTATCGGTGCGGTGTGGCCTGGTTCAAAAACGGGGCACAAAACGAACATGCGGAACGAACGGAACGAAGAATGTAACAACGCGACCTGTCTTCTGCCTTGGATTACACATTAATATCTGGGTTAGTATTTACTGTTATGCTGCGTTTTGATTACGAACGAACCTAACCCACCTAACCTTCTATAGGCTTCGCGAAGACCAAGCATCTCACCGGCCAAGATCTCTCCGGTCTCTCCGGCCGGTTGATATGTACAGTGGCATTGCCTGTCGTGAATTGAATTGGATCAACTCGATATCTGGGGGGGTTCGTGAGTCGCGAGTGAGGATCAAGCGATGTGCCGATGATCCTTTTAGTCAAATCCTAGCTAGCTAACCGCGTTCGTGACGATTTCGTTCTTCTGTCGCACGATCCGGCACGATCCGTACCTATTTACACAGTTGACTCCACGGAGAAAGCGGTTTATGCCCGGTTGAAGCGGTAGTAACGAGAGCGCGAACCACGAACAAATCCAGCGACACACATAAATAACATAAATCATAACCGTAAGCTCTCATTGTTTTGTATTCATAGCTAGCCCCGGGTCGGTACCCCCGGGCGCTTCACGGCAGCGGCGGCTATGATTTCTCTCAGGAAGCGCTTTCGTTTTGGTGCAGATTTACATGTTTTTGCTTGTGTCGTGTTGTGCTCACTCGCACCACGCAATATGCAAAACCGGTACCAGGTTGCGACGGATTTTGCAGACGGGAACGCCAGCTGCGAATGAGAGCAGAGCCCTAAGCCTAAGGGACTAGGTTTTGTATGCTTGCTCCTGTTCCGCGCGTGCTTTGTGAGGTTTGTCACGTAAACACACGTATTCTCTCTTACTATCTACGATACTATAGAATACTATTCGTTTCCCTCGATTAGAAGAACGTTTGATGTGTTGTTGTTGCGGTTTGTTTGTTTGTTTTTTTTTGGTTTGTTTCATTGTTTCATTGTTTTTCTTTTGTCTAAAAGATAATAGTTTAGATAAATAGTTTTAAAAAGGGAGGAAATAAATGGAAACTAATATCAAAATGTAAACAATGTTTAACTATCTCTCCCCTCGGCTAGAACCCCCGCAAGTAAATGTCAAAATAATAGTACGACGGGGAAAAATGGTTTTAAAAGGTAACATCACAAACGACGACTAACATTCTATGAAAAGGGGATAGATTAAAGAAAGCGCGATAACCTACGGCGTGACGCGATGTTGCTTACTGAGTGACGGCCGCCACCGCAGCCGCCCCATTGGTAAGGGCTAGTCCCATCGAGGAAGACACCATTTTGAGTGCCACCGTGGCACCGGGGTTGGATTTTGTGTCCTGCAAAAAAAAAGGGAAGTAGAAAAGCAAAAGAAAAGCAAAATGAGGACATGGCGGTCGAGCGCAGATCGCGACGGTGCTACTTACTATACTGACGGCCGTCATGATGCAGGCCCGCGTTGCTTCACCCTTCACCAAGGTCGATTCACCGGCGCTGGTCGGAAAACCGTTGGTCAGTAGCGGTCCCGTGTCCGCGGGTGGTGCCTTCACCGCCATCGTGCTGCCATCGTTCAGCGACGAGATGTCCTCGTTCGAGGACGCTCCCTGTAGACCGAGCTCCGGTGAGCTGGGGATCGGCGGCTGTGATTGCGGTTCCTGCGCCGTAAGTAACAAAACAGCAACGGGGGAAAAAAACGAAACGGGAAGAAACGACGGATTAGAGTGAGCCATTGACGTGATTAAAGTATGGGGCCCCGTAGATTAGTGTCCATTTGCGGGCTGGTTTTACTTGGACGCCTACTGCTACCGAGGGCCACTCCTTGGGCCAGGCCAGGCCAGGCCAGGGCGGCTCTTCGGTCGGTATGCTAGCGACCGATTGTGCTGCCACCATTTGCTGGTCTGCCTGGTGGATGGTGGACACAATTTATTAGATCGACAAATTAGATAATGGATTTCGTTTTATCGTAAACCGCGATGGCCGCGTCACGTGACGTTTCGCCGATCATGTGGCGTGACAGACCGGGACGCGAGGCGCACGACAGACTGGACTCTCGGTAGAGTTTTCGATAGTTTCGTTTCGAAGCTTTAGTTTACTTTAGAAAAGGACTGATTCGAATGCTTAATAATGTTCGTATTTTTACACTTCTCAGAAGCCTCGAAGACCTGCAAGAGGTTCGACTGTACCGAGAAGAGAGACTCATCGTGGTGGTCCACCCCTTCATCTACAGTCCTCCAATTCGTCCATTCGGCTGGACGCAATTATTGGGTTTGTTTTTTGCTTTTCCCATCCCACGTCTCAAATCACTCGCCGCGATGGTCAACGATGGTGACCGCTGGCCACAGGTCAGGATTCGGACACGGAAGCCTCACACCCGTGTTCGTCCAGCGTTATCCTTATCGCGGCTTCTCCCTGTCAAACAAACCGGCGAGGACGACGAGGAACGTCGTTCGTGACGACTGGATTCGACCTGCAACAGTGGTGTGACCACTGACCCGGGGAAAGGGGACATAGCATTAGCCAGGAGGCGTTTGCATAGCCGAGCAATCCCCTTGTTCGGACCGTATCGGGTCCGGGAGGTCCAGGAGCACGAACGAACGAACGAGCGAACGCACGAACGGATGGCGAGGAACCTTTTAGGAAAATTATTTCGAATGAATAATATATTTTTATCACTCGACTTATCTGCTGCTGACCGTTCCCTGGTCTTCTTTTGGTCGTTGAGTAAGGGGGGGAGGGGGTTTCTTCCGACGTTCGTTACTGTGACGTTCAAACGACTGGCCATAGACGACCGGCCACAGCGTGAGGTTCAAGATAGGTACGGAAGCTCACATGAAGATATGAGTTCGCTCAATGGCATTGCATTGGCTGGCTCGGCGGGCGCTTCAGTGGCGGCTCACTGACTGACTGACTGGCTGGATGGATGAACCTCCTGGAACCGCCCGGAACCGCTCTGGAAGTTATGTTTAGCTGGTCACCTCTGGCAGTGCGCTGCCAGAGAATGAAAAGGAACCGAGACGTGCCGAGTCATGGTCAGGGCGAAATGGGCCGATATCTGGCTGGCAGTGCTGCTGCTGTTGGTGCTGCTGCATCGTTGTGCAGCATAATTTCCATCAAAATGCAAACTTGAAATAACACCCACCGAGAGCCACAGTCCGAGAGGAAATGCTGAGTCGATGTGAGTCGCTACGTTCTTGACGCGCCGTACGCTGGTAAAAAGTCAGCCAGCGAAAGGACCTCTGGTCATAGCTCACTCTTTCTCTCTTCCCCTTTGCAAACTAATATCTGATCGGTTTTTATGGTTTTCCTTTGGCGTGGTTACGGTTACGGGGGTTGAAAGAAAACTAGGCGTAAGCGTAAAGGGGAAGGGGGGGGAGATAAGCTAGACCGAAAACATACGAGACCAAACATCAAACGGAGCGTGATGGGTTGGTTTTCGCAAGCCACGATCACGTATGAAATGGTGTGCGAACAAACATGACGATCGGAGGTTTTACCCGAGGGTAATGGTGTGGTTCTTCCGACGACGGAAAAGTGGGAAATTCAATGGCCGTTTGTGGTTGCTTCGATGTTTTGGGAAACATTGAAATAGACAGTAAATTAACCGATGTCTGCAATGGTTTTGGGCTTTTTGTTTTGTGTGCCTCGATTGATCAATTTCAATGTTGATTTTTTATGTTTAACTTTGTTTGTGTGAACATGTAAAGATGGGTAACAGATCTTTAAAACAAAATATGTTTGGACAGAATAATCAATGCATATTAGAGACTTATAAAGATATCAAAACGGAAGATAATAGCTAAAGGTGCAATCTAATGATGAATAAGACAAAGCCACGAAACATAAAATATGATAACAGAATGCAAAAGAAGGCTTTATTCTGTTGCCTAAAATGGGGAGCTCATGCCGTAGGAACTTTGATGTAACAAATAAGATATTAAACATCAACTTATTAAAAGATTTTTTCATTTGTCGGTTTAATAAATCCATGTGGATTAGGTGATATTTATGGAAAATCTCTGGAAAATGACATGAAATTCCGTCGATGTAATGCATCAAAGGGGTTTGTGGAACGCGTATCCAACTATAAATGGTTTTTGAATATCCTGAAGTAAATGAGCATTTCTAACAGATTTCAACAAGGGATGAACGTGCCATGAAATTCACAGCTGATGCTGTATTTTTAATGCATAAATCATTAAAGTTAATAAGAACCAGCTTCAACCGGATAGCATTTAACTCAATTCACCCAAGAGTTTCCAAAGAAGCTGAACCCAGCGCAGGCTAACTGTACTTCAAACGTTCATCCTCAACATAAGTAGCACGACAGCCAATGGCATCATGGTACATGACATCTCAACAAATGAGGCTTCACCAACACCCCCCATGACCTCAGTGTTTTGGTTCATTCGCTCCAAGACAGCTCTTCATCAAGCAGCAGTGAAGCAGCGAGAACCTCAACCAAACTTAACCGACTCTCGACAGCAGTAAAAAGCAAACAAAACGAATCGGAGAAGGTGCAAAAAGCAAATACAAGCTGACAAGGATATCTTGATTTATTTTCCCGAAAGCAGAAACCAAAAACAAAACAGAAAAAAAACTTTGGCACCACTTCGCACTGAATGTCAGGGCTCTAACGGTTAAGAAGTGGAAAAAGCGGAAAACTCGTGCCAGAGTCCCACTGGGTACGCCCGAGTTGGCCCGAGATTTGGAGGCAGAACAGCTGCTCACCGCGGGGACCTCACTAGAACAGATCAAACTTTCTTGATAAACTGACGCTAGTCGCCGGCCGGTGCTCCTTCCTTTGACCGATCGAAGTGATGCTGGCCATTGAACAACGCAGACCGGGAGGGAAAGGCCGAGAGAAAAAGCGAGAGAGAGAGAGAGAGAAAGGCAAAAGAACCCGAAAAATGCGGAGAAGACTTTCGGGGGTGGATTGAACTGACGAGAAGTGAAAAAGTCACCAAGAGAAGAAAGGCAGTGAAGGGGGCGGAGGGTGGGGGTGTGAAAAGCGAAAACGATGTTTCCACTTCAACAACAAGGCAGCTCCTCGGTGGCAGAGTGGCTCTTGTCCTTTCCACTCCAATGCAATGTGTTTGTTTCATGGTTACCGCACCGCCATCCGCAATCTTCTGGCACTGGATGGATGTGTGTGTGTGTGTGTGTGTGTGAAAGTATGCCAGCTGTTCCGTTCTTAGCAGCAGCAGTAGCAGCAGCAGCTAGCACACATTATGGATTGCGGTGCAAGGAGCGGTCGGTTCGGTTTTTGGTACGCTTCGACGACAAGCTCGAGATAAATCTGTTGAATTTTGAATGCAACCCACCAGCGTGACGTCGTCGTCGTTGTCGTGGTGAAGGTTTGAGGTAGGTGCCGGGGCTGGTGGGGTAGTGGTGCTGTCTGGTGTGAAAATCGAGCAATGGAAGCACGACATGCAGCTGCAGACGGCACTGCATGTGCAATCTTCTAGTCCAACGAGGAGGAGAAGGTAAGAGTTCGGGGGTTAACTTCTACAAGCCATCCAATTTTGCTTTTAGAGCCCGAACCGAAGGAAATGTAACACTTTTATCACCTCGTCACCACCACCAGTACCCACTGGGTGGACAGGCACACAGGATTGACATGCCGGAGTAGTGCTTGTCTGGGAGTGTGCACTGTCTGAGGCTTCTCGACGCTTGGAAGAGTGCCAGTGGTTTAATGGGGAGGAATTTTGTGGATCGGAAGAGAGAGAACCTACAACCCAATAGGACTAATCTCGGTCCTTCGCATTCAATTTGCTTCTCCGAGCTCCGAGCAAGCTCCGATCCGATGGATGGGAAATGGTCACTCGCACTGACCACTTGAGCATTGCAATGGCACAGGAACCGAAACCGAACCATCCGGAGCCATACGGTGACTGATATCTGTGGTAAGAGAATATAAAATATGAATCCAGTAAGCGTCATGTCAACTATTAGGGGTTGATTGGCGCTTTACAGGGCAATGGATCGGTTGCGTCGAGAGTCGAAGAACCTTTCGCAATGCACAATGAATCCATCAGCATGCGAATGGTGACGTGGACGGCAGCTTGGAATTATTTTTTAGTTTTTTGGAAAAGATTTGCAAGAGTGAACCGAAGCGAAAGCACAATAATCCCCTCGCATACTTGAGCGGGGTTTTCGAGTAGCGAACAGCATAGATCCGGAGTTCCATCGGGGAACATTCTATCACGAAGAATGCTTTATGCTTCATCGCACTGAAAGGAACATCTTCCTAACAGATTGCCTCTCCTCCTATCCATGAAGCCCTCCAAAAGGGGTTCTTAGGAAAAGATTTTCTCAAATTCTCACCCAAGATGGTTGATGCAGTGCAAAGACGGAAGGAAGATAAGCGGAATCCTCAGCAAAACATGTAGCATGACATATTGATGGTATCATCTATGGCGTTAACACTTCCGATCGTCTGGTGCTACGAGGAGGCTCGAGAAGCTCCTCTATACGTGTTAAGCCGTCACACCACTACCCGCATACAGTGGCTGGCTCCGATTGACCGCCTGAAACCCTAACTACCTAATCCGATGGAGCAATCTGCTTCCATCCTCGAGCACTCGGCCCCGGGGAGGGGGTGGGGATGGGGCCTCTGGGTTTATCATTTGGTGAAACGAAAACAAAATCCGATGTCGGCTTTTGGTGTTGGCGTAGACGTCGGCGAAAATCGGGGAAATAGATTATGCCTTTGGCTCGAGTTTGAGTGCTCGTCGGAGGCCCCGTCAGAGCGTATCGGACGATGGGATCTGCAGGAGAATCTCGAGTGAAATTTGTTTCCTTCTCCGTCTCTCTCTCTTCCGCACTCCCCCCCCCCCCCCCCCGAACCACCGACGGGCTGCCGTTCGGAGTGATTTTTATGGTTTCGAATAAATTTTTATGCTCGCAATGAGACCACCCCTAACGGCCGGCGCCGACGTCGAGGCAATCGGGATCGGGAGGGGTCGGTACGGTGGGACGTCGTATCGGTCGTATCGGTCCCTTCCGTTCGTGTTTGTGGGATCGAGATGAGTGGAGAAGATTAAAAATGACGTCCGATTGAATTCTTGTCGAAATTCATTCGCTCCCTTTCCACTTCCACTCAGGAGATGCCGATGATGGGATGGGATCTTCCGGAGATATCGGGGTGGGAGGGGATGTCGGATGTTATCAGGACTCGCAAAACCTCCCTTCGTGGTGTTGATAATCCGTGCGAAAGCAACGAACGAAGATGGGAAATTCCGTCACGTCCGGTCCCAGCGTCCCCGGCTCTGGTAGGGCTGGTGTGCGCTGGCAGGGCGGAACGCATTGACCCGAGAAAATTAGCAGCACCGGGAAGCGGGAGCGAGAGCGAGTGAGAGGAAGCTAAGGGTGAGTAGTGTTGAAAGTAATTGATTCTTGATTAAAATCAGTTACAGGAGAGACCAGCGTCGGTGAGACCGGCCTCGGTCACGTCTGAGGTCGGTAGGTAAGCAGAGACCGAGATTGGGAATCGAATGAAAACGGAATGTCGTGTCACTGTTTTTATCGTGACGTGACCGGATTAGAAAGTATCCGATCGGGACCGAGTGATAAACGATGTACACGGTACGGAATGGTTCGTGGCCGATTTGAGGGGCAAACAACACCCTGGGCCACCCGGCGAGGGTCTCAATGGCGACACCGAGATCCGGAGTCAGTTTGAATGGAACATGCCTTGGGCAATTTGTTGCACTGTTCCGTAATGTAGTTGGTGGGTGTAGCTGTAAGTGTGGGTGTTTGCGCAACGTTTTGCCTCGACAGTGTGAGAGCTGATCAAGAATCTGCTTCTACTAATCGAATAGATTAGTTTGAGAACATGACAGTAGGTACTATCGTTGTATTGTGTTTTGATTTAGTTTTTGAGTATTTTTAAAGAGGAATGTTCTACTTGATCTTAAGTTTATCATAAGATTTTTTCGTTTCGAAGACTAAAAGATAATTTGAGGTAGCCAAGATCTTCAAATTGGGAAGTATGTCTCTACGATAACGAAAAGACTCCTCTATAACTCAAGATTTTTGGAATATCCAACACAGCATAGTTCCTAGAGAAGTTGTTCCAAGGATCCCATATGTAAACGCTACTAATTGACCAAAGATTGGCGAAATACCCAAAGCATATCAAAAGGTATAACAATCCTTCAGACTCTCAATTGTTACAGGTCAACTAGTACGTCGATTTAGCTTGAATTTGAATGCTAATATCGCCGGCAACGGCTCACACACTCACTCACCTCAACGTGATCGTGCTGCTTATCCTCATCCGCTTCGTGCCCTCCCGTACCATTACCCATCGTGTTGCTCAATGGTCCTGCCGCAGGCGATCCGGTAACGCTGCCATTTGCCTGTCGGCCTTGCGTCTCCATCTGTACGGTCGGGGAACAGGGCATCGTGGGCGTGCTGTTGGCCGTACGATCTGTTGCCGGCACCGACATGTTGGTTGCTGCCGTTCCGTTGTGCTTATCGTCGGTGGCCGCTACTTCACCGAGCTCGTAGATGTTGACCATATGAGCGGCCTGTGCGTGTACCATCAGATCCCACGGATTGGAGAACGAGTCCTTGCACGCCACACACACCAGCTTCGCCGATGGCACTGGATCTAGGGAATGGGCGACCGGAGAGACAGTCCAGAGAGACAAAGAAAGAGAGAGTTATGATTAAGGATACTGTAGGGACCGCAACCAAGCACCAAGCGCTCTGAAAGGAACTCGAACTTACAGACTTTCTGCACCGGCGATGAACTGAGACACTTGCAGGTGAATCTTAGCTTGCAGTAGCTACGCTTGTGATCCAGCAGCTCCGTCAGGTCGGTGAACAGCTCCCGGCAGTTACCGCAGATCAGTGTATCGGGATTACCTGGCAGGAGTAGAAATAGAACAGGCTAACAGTGTAGTAGCATAAAACCGCAAGAGATCAGTGACGGCGGTGGGGCATTATGTGCCCTATTCAACGGGGGGAAATGCCTCTCCTCTGCTAGGTAGTTGCGTCACACGTCCTAGCGGAAGTTGTTATTATCCAATTTCACTCCTCCAGCATCACTACCACCACCACCACCACCAGCTATCACCGGGAAAGGGTGATGCAGGCGCTCAATAGTGAAACTACCCCGGATGTGATTTGATTCCCGTTCCCGATCCAACGCCAGGCACAGGCTTATCGGTGTGCGGAGTCTATGCCGGTGCTGCGTTCTCCGTTCGTTCCCTCGCCCATGGATTGCACCACGTACGTCGCACGTACAGATTGAAATTTACGACTTTACGACGAGCGAACGAGCGAGCGAGCGAGCGAGCATTCCGTTGCATTCCGGCCTCAGAACGTGTAGCTGAATCATTTATCCGCTGCGTGCTGCCAACGGCGTACTGCTGGAATGTCACCGAATATCCTGTTGCGATGCGCGTCATACGCGCTGCTAGGGCCGGCCATACATCATCGGCCAGGCAGGCAAACAGGCACGAGAGCCCGCAGAACCCGGTGGCATCATGCGAGTCCACAAAAAACTTCGCCAAGCCAAACGAACGCCAGTCCCGGTCGATCGCAGGCACAGGGTTCGCTGACACATACCCAGAACAGGGGAGAGAGAGAGACAGCAACCGAATCATCAGCGAGTTACGGCTGCCGGTGCTTTAATTAAAATATGAATATTTTAGCAGCCAACCAACCAACCAACCGGGAGGCGACCTCATTCATTTATTTGTTACAAATACGGTTTGGCGAACCGTTCACGCTCGGGCATGTTGGAGGGAGCGCTCCTTTGTGTGAAGAAGACTCTGCGCCGATATGGCAGGATAACAAGTTACAACCAGCCAGTAGGTGAGGAGCCTCATTTTATTGAGCTCCAGTAGTCCACGGGTTAAAGGGAACAGTAGGAGCAGTAGAAGTGGCAATGGGTTGTGCAGCAAAGGATAAAGGACTGCTGGTTGCTTTCGTTTCCGGGGTGTCTATGGTACTCTGTGTGTGTATGTGGACGACCACGACGACGACGCCCGGTGTCCTAGATTCTCGTTCTCGAGTACTGCACCTTCCAGCACCTATCCACACTCCCGTTTTTTTGTGTTCTCAGTTCAACATCAACAGCTCGTGAGACAACCTTGCCCAACCCAAACACCAGAGTGTATGTGTGAGGGGTATTATTATAGGAACCGTCGCTGACAGCTGGCAGGGAAGGTAAACAGACACGCGAAAAGCAAAATAAAATACGGAAAAGCACACACACACCCGGGTCGGTGAGCCAGCACAGTGGTGCCAGCTAGTGGTCATAAGTGAGTAAATGATGGATACTGCTGGACACTGGTCAGGTACGTAGAAGAAATCCAGAGAATCCCGCACGCAACACTCTACTGTTTTGTTCATTAACTATCGTCAATGTGGGATTGATGTGAGCAACAGTACAGTAGACATTTTGAATAAAATGTAGTAATGCTTGATTAGCAATATGAAATGCTTGGCAACATACATTTTGAGTTTTATATCAAAAACTGTTTACAAGTTCCAACTTAAAGGAACTCCAGAGTTGAGTTCACCCCTTTAAAGAGTCGCTTTCAGCAGCAGGTCCTAGTAATGCCAGTCTTTTGCGGTGGATAATGGTGGCAGATAGTGCCTGTGGGGCGGGAGGTCTATGATGTAAAGGAACGAAAATCGGTTGAATGGTACAATGGGCAACAAAAACCGCGCCGGAAAATACGTTACCAACGCTACCTTTGCCTTGCACGACTGTACGCGGAACAAATAGACTGCGAACTGGCAACTGACTTTGACTCTGGTAGTGGTGGTGGAAGGGGAGCAGTTGGTGTTGTTCCATGACACGACACAAAAGGATAAGGAAGGAAAGCGGTAACACCCCGAAGGTGTGAACACGTTACAACTGACATGACGATTCCTGCGAAATTGAAGCGAACGGGGAAAGCAGGAGGCAGGGTCGGTGGCCCGGATCGCGACCCAGACAGTGAGCTGCTGGCTAGTAGTCAGACTTTGGCCTAGCCCGGGTAGGGCTATCTGTCTGCCACTGCCTTAAAATTAGACATTGTGGTATAAGGGGGGGCTTTAGCGTGGAAGGTAGCACGGATTCGCCCTCATTGTCGACACCGGGAGTCGGAGTCTGAGGTCTGTTTGTTGTTGTTGTGGCTGCTGCGAACATCATACTGAAACCATTTTCTGACTTTTACTGTACTGTGGTTCGGGTTGAATTCGCCGTTCGCCGATTGTTCTTCCGTTGAGTCCGTTGCACAACAATAGACAACGGAGTGGAGCGATAGAAGCGGATGAGCGGAAAATGGAACGAACATTTTTTGGGGGAAATTGAAAATTATGCTAAACGTAGTGCGAGTGCTCCCTCGGTTCAAGCCCGGAAAAGTGCAGCCAGGATCGTGCCCGCTCTCGCTTTGTGCAATATTATGTTGCATAAATTTCCACAACAACCAATGGTGTGCGGAAGTGAGGCGGAAAATCTGGCGCCAACCGTTCGGTCGTCGTCGTCGTCTGCGTCGTCATACGGTATCTTACTTCCTACAAATCTTAATCACACCGACAACACACCGTACATAATTACACCGCATGATTTATGCTTGTTTGGTTCGGCCAACGTCTCGCCGAGAAGGGCCGGACTGGACCACTAGCACCACCGACCATAACAACAACAACAGTTCATTTCCCATAAAACATTCAACAGCATCAACAGATAAGGCGAACTTCAACACCTCATCGAGGGAGGAGAGGGGGGAGGGGAGGATGCACGGAGGGTCTAGTGGAAGGTACGGGGGTCACCACAATGTCCCGAGGGCGACAATCGTGCGAACGATCGTCTTGGATCGTAATGAAAACTTTTCCTCCCAAGTCCCAAGAAACTCGCCCCTACCAGAAGTAGAAGAAGCATTTGCCCGCCCTCGGGCAACCGGAAGCGATGGCGGTTGTCCGCCCATTTCTCGGCTCTGGATACACGATACACCGGCCAACCCTGGCCACGTTCAGGAATGTTGGGCCCCTTCACTTCGAGGACCGTGGTCCAGAAGACTAAGAAGCGAGTTGTTGGCTTGTTGCGCCGGGCGACGACCGGTTTGGGGCGGTTGGTGTAACAGTTCATTACACGGGGAATCGTTAAAATCAAAAGAAAACCCATTTCGTGGTCGGATACGGGAGGGAAAACGAGTGGGAAAAAGATAGCAGCAAGCAACAACTGCTGCTGCTGCTGCTTCGAGCACTAGAACGGGACGAAGGTCGGAGACATCATGAAGAACCGGCGGCAGTTGCGCGTCGCGTGCAAAAAGAGAGTTCACCCGGTCGCCGGCATGTGGTGGATCCTCTTTTTAGTCCCCTGCCCCTGTTTCCTTCGTCGATCCTAGGACTCCACGGTAGCCGACGGCAATCTGGGGCGCCCTTCTTCCCTTGGCCAGTAGTAGTAGTAGGGTGGGAGGATAATTATGAATGTAAATTCAATGAATTGTAAATGAGAGAACAGTTTCCTTGAACACAGTTCACAGGAGTCCACGAGGAGTCCACGAGAGGAGTAGTGTCCACCCCATCCAGTCGTCGTCGCCTTCGCCGTCGCCGTCGGGTTTACGCTTGAACGATGCCTTCGACAGCTCCGAGGTGCGCCACCCCGGATGTGAGGTTCCAAGGTTAGCCGCGTGCTGTATAGCGTGTGGGAGTTTGTGTGTGTGTGTTTCTTGGCTTATGATGAGGCAATTTGCTGGGCTCACCAGTTGCCTTGGCCACACCCCCCCCCCCTTCACCCCTTTTTCCTTACTTTTGATAGTGGTGGCGGTGTTTTTGTTTCTTGGTAGTAATCAATATTTGAAGTCGTTAGTCGGTCGTTGAGTGTGAAGCAAGCGAGCGAAGGGGTTAGGAGAGAAAAGGAGATAACTTTAATCTCCTTGAGGATCTTGTTTTTATGGTCACGGATTAAAGGGAATGTCGTGTCGTGTTTCTATGCGGCGGACACGCTTCTTCGATCAGCATGTATAAAGCATGACTGAGAATGAGTTTCAAAACTATTTTATAGGTTTTCAATTATTTACAATTTGTATAGGTTTCTCGAAAACTCGAAAGTCACAGGAAATTTCTAAACTCCTGTAAACAGCTATACTCGTTTTGAATGCCTCAAATATCTGGTTTGTTTTAGTTTTAAGTACTTTCGAACTTTTGTTTGAAAAAGATTGATGAATTTTACGATAAAGATTTATCAATTTTCACGAATTCCTCCTTATTATAGGAAGAGGATTTTACATTAATTCAAGCTATATTGCTATATTATTATGTAAGATTATGGGATTTTTAAGATTACCGCGTAGAATGTGTGTATTTTTTTTTATAATTTAAATATTAGAACAGCATTTTAAGACGAGAAAGTGTTGGGTTTTATCGGGGGTCTTTCCAAATTGTTTGAAAAACAAAATTTTAAAAAAAATCAGAAAACTCGGATGAGCTCCCTGGAAAATTATGTACTAACGAACTGTTTAAAAATTCAAAAGTATTTGACCACCTTAAAAAAACCTCAATTCAGTTAGTTCGTATTAAAATTCGGAAAAGCAATGGGCACTGTATGAGACGTCGTATATAAATCTGCGGTATTTTCGTCGTGCAAATATTTACCCTCCATGATCTTGAAAGTTCAAGAATCATCGTTCAGAAATAATGTAATGTAAGAGGCGCCATGGCGAAGCGATACTTACTGTACGTTTTGAACGGTCCAACGACATGCTGACCGTTGGTGTAGCTCGACATGTTGCATCCACCGGGCGACACGTTCAGTTCCGCTGCTCCGTTCATGATGCAGTTGTTGTTGATGTAACCGTTGCTACCGATGCACCCGTTCGGTGTCATCGGGACGCCATTGCTCGAACCGATCCCATTGGAGGGACCATAGTAGTTGACCGAGACCGGGCTCGTCGCCGATGCGAGCTGCTGCTGCAGTTGCTGCGAATGGGCTGCTAGCTGTAGCTGCTGCTGTTGCTGTTGCTGTTGCTGTTGTTGCTGCTGTTGTTGTTGCTGCTGCTGCTGCTGTTGCTGCTGTTGTTGGTTGTGAGCGTGAGCAAGGCCCAGCGGACCACCGGCACCGTTCAGTTTGTTCTGCATTCCCATGCGGCTCGGTGCCATGAGGCGCTGACGCTTGAGGGGCCGTGGTTGCGAGTTGGGCTGCTGCTGCAGTGGTCCAAACAACGTCGAGGCGTAGTAGCTGCCGAGAGGTGAAGAACGAAACGGGAAAACAAGAAAAGAAGAGAAAATCATATCATTACGCGACGCTCATTATGCCACGGTCAACGGAGGTGTGAAAATGCTGCTGATGAGCAGCGGAGCGGCCATTAGGAAGGTGCCAAGGTGGTGCCAAGTGGTGCGGATCAATCAAATAAAATGAAACGACAGCATAAACAAACAATTAGTGGCCTCTCCCCCATCCTTGGCTTCCCCCACGCGTTGTGCGCGTTGAACCGGAATGTGCACATGCCAGCAGCAGAAGCCAGAAGTCATACAAA
>NC_064875.1:51894541-51909541 GCF_943734745.1 Anopheles darlingi
AAAAAAAACGGCCAACAAGAAAATGGCTCGAAAAGCGAGCCGCTGGATAGGCCTAAGGGAGGGGATGGAAATGGATACAAAATGTGCGACAACTTTTCTCGCTCCTCCCTCCCCCGGACGATGCACAGGAATTATGGTGATGATAACGGTGATGATGATGGCGATGATGATGATAAAAGGACAGTTAGTCCAGTGGCAGTAGGAAGAAGCTGACTTTTGAAGTAAGTTCCCCGTTTCGCATTTTCCACAGATCATCGTCGGACATCCCGGTCCCCTTACGACGAGGAGGATAATTTGTTCGTTTTTACTTCTTTTTCAATTGGTTTTTTGTTGTTGTTGTTACTACACACAGAAGAATAGGAACGATAGTACTCGGTCACTGCAAACACTGTGGTAACTGTGACAATGAGAGCCTCGAGTTATGCAAAACAATGGACACTGCGCATAAAAAATATTGAAGCATAAACAAAGCAACACCGGATACTACAGAACTCCCAGCCAGTAACGGGGTTGGCGGTGCTTTTCCAGTTGAAAAAACTTGGACATTGGGTTTTGTTCCATGTAGACCGTTTTTTTTTTATGGTGTCCGAGCTCTGGAACAAAAGTCTGCGACATTGATGCTGGAATGGTATCTATTGTAAAGCATGATCCGATTCCAAAACATGGCATGACAGGACCTTTCTCGTTGATTAAACCATTACTTCGATAGGGAGCTAATTTGCAACGTTGATATCCTTACAAATTGAAATGACGCTTCGTCTATTGTATTGATTGCCACAAACGATACGACACACCATTTGCGAATATGTCAGTCTCTTTAGTAAGGATAAACTGAAAACTAATCTACTCCTGCGTTACTGTTAGACAGTCCAGCTCCCTGGAAATACTTGAATGGCAATCAATCATCCGCGTTCCGTCTCCTGCAGCGCGTCCTGTCACTGAGACGAACCGATACTAAGCGTATCGCAAATTGATATCCTATTGCTCAAATAATTTACCCTTAACAATTAGAAAGAGAGAGAGAGAGAGAGAAGTAAAAAAAAGTGAAACCCGTTTCGATTAGTTGTCCTCCCGAACATAGGCGAACGTTCGATGCCGTACGGTGAGTTGAAGTTCAGATTTATCCTCCCAGAAGAGGTGACGGCGAAGGAAGCTATTTTTCATCTTCACAGCAGGCAGCCAGACACCGGCGGCAGCCACGGATGTGTTACAGATCAACGGGGCTGCCAACGTTCCACTTTCGCTTCGACTTGTTGGAGTCGATCAAGCGAACCGAAAAGTTAATACCGCCGCACGGTGACGCAAATGTGCCAGCTCATGGCGTGATATGAGCCCATTTGAGGTGCCGGCTGCCGACCGATCGGCGAATAGGTTAATTCCATTGAGCGTCTTGAGGAACCGAATCGATCGAACCGGAACGGTTAGGAAGCGGAGACGAGCAGAGGTTGATAATTTCACGGTAGCTTATCGTTCGTTTCTTCGTCCTGGGTTCGGTCGTGTTGCTTCATGGTTTTCTACCTTCCGAAAACTTCCCAACAAAGCCAACAGCCAAACTGGATATTAATTGATTATGATAGCTCGATAATCCATGGTTTCATGGTGGCATTGGCCCTGGAAATGGTTGGTGGAAAGGTTGAAGGGCGGTTCGAAGGAATTTCCATTTTTCCCTCAGCCACGGGACAGTACGGCGGTGCGGTGGTGCCAGTACGGTGTTGCGAAAGGAATTTATGCGCATCTCCTTAGGGATGGGCCCGCATCACCACCACCCTCACGGTTGGTGGTGATGGCGGCCGTGTGGTTAATAGATTGAAAAATGGCACAAACGACTCCTTGTCACGGCACACCAGGTTCACGCTCCGTCACAACAGCAAAGGGGGATGGAACGTTGGGTGGTGGGCGGGGGGCCGTGATCGGTCCCTCCGGTGAGGACGCTTCATCGGTGCCAAGGTTAGCTCGACTGTCTGTCTGTCTGCAGCGCGAACGGCAAGGCGGGCAACTGCTGGTGCGGTGCAGGACGAAGACGCCGTCGACACAACAACAACAGCAACCGGAGGAACGGTGACTGGGCACGAAAGTGGATTAGAAAGGGGGCGCTGGAATGCTCGGTTGGGGGGGTTGGTTGGTATGAGAGGAAAAGGTGAAAAAAGCGCCCCCCCGAAATGGTAAGATAAAGGCCAAAATGGGAAGCCATTTTGCTACCGAGCCTACGGCAAATTACCTCCGGAGTGGCATTCATGCGTGACATCGTCTTGAAAGAAACGATAAAAGTGAAACATCATGTGGCATTATGCCTGCTGGCGTGTGTGCATGGCTGTGTTTGTGTGTGTGCGTTATTGATTTTTGTTTCTTGGCCAGCAAGGAAAGAAGTTGCATCGTGGCATAGTTGGCAATCGAGACCACCAAGCTGTAAACAGATCTTATTGTTTATCGCAAAATCAGGATAAAGCTGAATGCGTTGAGAGAGAAAAAGAACACATCATTCGATCAGGTCATCCTTTGGATCCATACTTCTGATTATCTGTTAATTTAATATGTGAGTTCATCGGAGGGAAATCTAAGATAAATTGTTACAAAAAGGAATATCTCATAGCGTAATTTGACAAAATTGTAATAGTAACCCACGATATGGTTGCTGTGCTGTCACTAACAACTGTTAAAATGAGATATCCTTTGAATAGAGTCGTGTACAGTCAGTAAAATAAAGATGAAATAATGTTATAGCACACCACTTTATCATTTATCCAGTCTAGCTGGAAATTCTATTGAAATTTGCTTGGGATCTCTCCATATAATTGTCGGTTCTTCCAACCGGAGGTCGAAATAAATATAGCAAAGTACCGAGTGACAGTTAGTGCTAAGACGAGAAGAAAGTTGCTATCCATCACTAGCCCCTTATCGTTTTGCACAGATGCCTCTGCGATTGGAAACAATCAAATAGACAATGAGAAATGATTATTTGAAAAACCAAATTAGTCTTTGATGTGTAAGAACATGAACCATTCCGACAAATAAAAGTCTCTCAAAAGACATTTATCTGCATTAAAAGGCAACAATGGATTCGTGCTTGAACGCAGGCCCCACTTGTACTTAAATTCTTGGCCTTATCAGTATAAAAACGGCCTTTTTGGCGTTCACCGAAGCATAGCAAATGCCCAACACAAGCAGCTGCAGTGTACTGTTGGCGCTAATCCTAAACCGATAAATAACCGATGAGGTTTCCCCCAAGCTAACAGCCATTGGTTTCTTTTGGCGCCAAATCTGCGCTTCTTGATCCCCGCCGATCGGTTTCCACTCATAATGGATGGGATTATACCCACTACTTGCCATGCCCATCCTCTCCTCCATCGTCCCTTCTTTGTTGCCTTGATTTCTTGCTCCGATTTCTTCCCATTTTTTTTCTTTTCGTAATTCCACTTCGCGAGCTTAATGAAAAATTCATTCCCGAGGCCTGGCTGGAGGCACGCTCCCGGCACAAAATAAACGACTTTCACCAGCTGAGCTGGCTGGCTGGCGGGAAGGCGTGCCCCCAACGCCACTGTTGACACCAGCTGAAAGGACGAAACGCAACAACAGAGTCAGATCCCTTTCTCCTACCAAACGGACGCACGCAATCTCCGGCACGCTGGCGTTTGGGGCCACGATGAGGCCGCCGCGTTCGGTCGCTGGGTGAAATCTCATAAATTTTAAAATCAACATTATTAAAAGATTACATTAGAAGATTTATGGGGTTATTTCACTTATTTATGAACAAACGAGGCTTATCGCGCGGTGTGTGGTGGACGGGGCCCGGGATGTGGCTTCGGAAATCCATCGTTTTGCCATCGGAGGAGGGATCCGTTTTTTTGTCTGTGTGTGTCTTTGGTTGACTAGAGAGGCTGCTCGGCTGCCGAAGAGCCATGCTTGTTGCTGATTTAGAGATTGCGGCACGTGATGGAGGTGGTGCTATCATCGAGATCGAAGACAAGGCATTTGATTTCAATCGAAACATGTCGATGATATCGAGCGCGATTCCGGATATCATCATCGATCGGGACAGCGGAGGTCCTTCGAGTTCTCCTCGGTTTTCTATTTAGCCCGCCGTGAATCGCTTGGTTCAACGAGTTCTGTTGTCCCACGTGCTGCCGGTACATTAATAATTGATTGTTTATCTTTTCGATTTTTGATAGCATTTCACGTTTGGCGCGCGCGGTCACTGTGGCCAAGACTTCCGTAAGGTGGTTGCGTGCCAGCCTTCGTAACGGTTCATGCTAACTTTAGCTGCGGACTGGCTGTTCTGTTCTGGCCGTTTATTTAACCTTACACATTCCACTAGGTCCACTCGCTTTTAGACGTTTCGGCGACTGGAGACGCGAGCCGCGGGCGAATGAACGTAACAACGATAAATAAGGGTGGCCATTCGGTTTCGTATCACTTTAAGCTAGAAGGTTACGTTGCGTAATGGATGACAATTGATTAGAAATGGCCCTTCCCGATCGATCAGAATCATTCAACATAAATTAAATGTTTCTTTAAGAACACGAATCCATTCAAAATGAACCATCATCATGAACATTAATCATTGGTATGACAAATTGATATTATCTAAAACGGTGTCTGAGCTAGCGGAAGTACTAATCGGATTATCTAACTTTAATCATGGTTTTTGCGTTTAATGTTTTAAATCCAGCAACAATGTGATACAAACATTGATTTCTTTGTGTTCAAACAATATTTCACAAAAGGGTGTTTCATTTTCGATTGTCTGCATCTGCTTATTAATTCAATTTAACAGCAATAAAATATTTTTTAAAATCATTACCACAATTATTACATTGTTGAACCTGTATTCCGGTTATCTTTTAGCAATTCTGCAAGTACTTGTTGTGATTAACACAAATTTTAAATTGCGTAAATACTTACTACCTGTTCTCTTAACAGCAACATGTGTGATATAAACTTCCATAAAAATGCAATGCCCCTTGCGGTTACACTTTTTCATGTTGAAACAATGGTGAAGAGTCGAGTTTAGTTGACATGTTAATACAATTAAGCCCTCTGCAAAACCACTTTGTCAGGCAACTCAATTCACAATGCTAATATGTTGCTTTATCGATTTAGGGGATAGTTTCCTGCTCGCATTCATCGCGAAAAATTGCCCGTTAATTATACTCAACTATCTCGTGAAAATGTTGCACGGAAATGAACACTAAATAGGATAAAAATGCTCAAAAGAACCCCCCCCCCCCCCCTTTCATCCCATTAACAGAATGTAGCGACAACAGTTGCAGTCCAGAAAGCTCACAAAATACAAAGAATTCCAGTTGGCAGTTCCGTTTCCCAAACCCGCGGGGAAGCGAGTAGATAATTTGCTTAATGTAATTGCAAAGTTCATCAAAACTTATGAAATTGCTCTGTGTGGGCCAGCCACACGCCACATGACGAGCGAGATGCCCGAGGGCCACAGGTCAGTGCGTTCAAGCGGTGAGTCCAAGCTGCTAACCGATCCCCCTTCTGCACACACACACCCGGTATGCCGGCCACAATCGCCACGTTCCGTCGTCCTGGCCTGGTTAGAGTGCAGCTGGTTCCAAGCTGCAACTTCACCGTCGCCATGCCAGAGCGGCCACGACGCCAGCGAAAGTGAATAAAAACTTGTTTAAGCTTTAATAACCACAAAGATTAACTTCGGTTAGGTGGATTGGTGGTCGGGTCTAGAGTCGTGAACCACATCACGCGCGAGAGAGGGAAAGAGAGATAAAGAGAGAGCGAAAACACATCGTCATTGTCCGAAAACCAAAAAAAAAAAAAAGGGTGAAGACAAAACGTTGGCAACATAAACCTAGCCTGGGTCAGATGCCGGGTTAGCGCTCATGTCAGGAACGGAGCGAGCAGTGGCCAGATTGTGCCTTGCTGCTTGCTGCTGGTGCAGGAACATCAGCACCAGCACCGATCTCGCACAAATGGTAAACAATGTGGTTGACCTGCAGCACCAAAGTGGCTCTCTTGGTGTTCACCGCTCGCCAACCGACCGAAGGCGAGGACACGCGTTTGATGAGGAGATGCGCTACGCTATGGTCTGTGGCAGTGGCTCGCAGTCCGAGCAGTTCGGGACGTCGCACGCTAACAGCAGTTCCAGCACCAGCGCCGGCGACCGGACCGGAGCAATGCTCTTCAACACCTACTCCACATGTGGCGAAAGTGACCCCACTTGGGACCTGATTTGGGAGCTGGTACGGGGTTGGGAAGGCGGTGGCAGCGCAGATGACGATGAATATGAATCGCCGAGCGGAACGAAACGAGTGCGGGACGTGCAATAAAAAGATTAAACTTTCATTTTAGCCCCATCCTCCCGGAGCCAACCCGGAGCCAAACCGCTTGTCCCAAGGTGGAAGCCCAGTGGTGGGGAAGAGGAGAGGGACCCCTCCCTTGGACCCTCTTTTTGCCAGGGAAAACTATGTTTTTTTCGGGAGCGAATGCTATCCTTTTCCCAGCCAGACTCTTTCCTTTTGGGCTGCGCCAAACATTAGGTGCCTTCTTCTCTATCGCACGCTCTCTCTCTATTTCTCTCGGTCCCAGACCGTCGGCTAAATTGGTTCGCCCGCCGGCCTGGTGGACCTTCAACTCCGAGAGGATGCGTTAAGCGTTTCTTCTACTCCTCCTCCTCATCCTCCTTCTCCTGTTCCAAGCAGAGGAATTATTTTATTTTTTTTTTGGGCTGTGGGAAAATGGAACGGGAAACATTTTTAACTTTACATACTTTTCTCCATTACGTCCCAGCCACCGGCCTCTGCCTGATCCTCGTTGTACTAAACATTTATTACCGTCGCCTTCGCTTTTCCTGCATTTCCCACCCTCCCCCCCAGAAAATCGGGCAACGTGATGGCGCGCGAGGCCGTAGGACACTTTCAGCCAACGGGTTGCCCAAATGGATAGCAGCCGGGAAGTGGGGAAAAATTGGGGGAAAAGATGAAGTGTGAAAAGCGTGGAAAACTTTTGCTTTCTCCACCGCCGGCTACGCGCTAAGCATTTGCAACAATTTTCCAGCGCCAGCGAACAGAAGAAAAACAAGAAACGGAAAAGGGAACGGCCTTTAACGGCATCATTTTCCAGCATTTTACACTCCCGGCCCGGTCACCCATTAGCCTTATTTTTTTTTTGTTGGATAACTCATCTCATAAGCACTCTCATATCTCCCATGGCCGGGCCATGCGCCGGGCCTGCAGTAGGTCTAGGCGATTGCCGGGTGCTGGTGAGCGTTAATGATTTTCCGGCTGCTTTTAGTGTTTTCCTGTCGCAGATCGGTATTCGCGCGCGGATTCTATGAGTCTTCTATCGGAGAACTCCAACCAAATGTCGCCGCCGCGAGTGACGCACATCTTTCGCAGCTTAAGATAACGACACCCGGAGCATGCCCGGACCCAGCAGAAGGAAAGAGAGAGGGATGGGGTGTAGTGTGAAACAGCGAACAGCCAGCGTGAAACGGGAACGGCAGCTGCTGGAAATGGGCGCACCGATGCCACTCGGTACCGTATTCCGGCACCGACGCTCCATAAAAGTGGCCAATTAGTTAAATCATGTGTAGCATAAACGATGTGCGATGTACGCAGCGGTGGCTGCGATGACAACGAACAGCCGTGCCGTCGTCGTCGTCATCGCAAGTGCGAGTGAAAGTGATTACTGTGCGAATGAGTGATGATCAGATTAACAGCTGGTCGAAGTTGTTAGCACTTGCTGTGTGTGAATGCGTTAAAGATAGTGGAGTGAGCAGTACTTACCTGTCGTAGTAGTAATCCCTGTTAGGGTGAACAAGAAAAAAAGGCCGTTAGTTAATTGCAATCCAATGCAAAATAGTGATTAAGATACATTTATGTTTTCCTGAATGCCGAATTACTTTGGAATCATTCAGTTGGGTATTAATTGGTTTTCCTAAATCCATTTTCTCCCTAGATTTTAAGTAGTCCTTGTCTAGCTTTAAGTAAACAAGTAGTTCTTAATCATTTAAGTTAAATTAAATTGAATTAAAGGAGTTTGAAATGTTTATTAATTTCACCAGCATCCAAAAGCATTTAAAATTCATTTGGAAGATAATGGTTGGTAAACATTAATCGATATAAGATCAAACAAAACCCTCGAATGGGTGAAGACTAAGGCATTTATATGTTTTGAGACATTGAAAAAACCTCCTCAATAGTCCTGACAAATGAATGCTGAGTGGTCCTTCAAAAGAATGTGCATTTTTAAGTTGAGTTGTTTGAATAACCATCAACCATTGAATAATCATCAACAGTCCAATAAATTTACAATAAAAAACCTCGTAAAAATATCAGCCAATTTTTCGACTGAATAAACACCATTTTATACTCGAAACATACGGTCAATCTTCGTTATAGGTTATGCAATCCAATTAATAATTTCGAACTTATTGACACCAAACACATAAACTGTCAATTCTAATTGCAGCTTATTCTCTAACTGTCTCTTTCTCTCTCTCTCTATTAACAAGCATCTAACGAATCAATTGAATGTCAACGGGCAATGTCAGAACATGAAAGCACATGTTCATGGTTTCTGCCACGCCGGCCCGGTGGTCATGATGCTATTTATTGCTACAAATACATCTAGAACCGCGCTGTCGATGTCGATGTCCACTTACCAGTCATTGCCCGTCTTGGATTTGTTTTGCCGCTTCCGACCGGTCTGGTGAGGCTTTGGTTCCGCCACCATATTCACGTCTGAAATGAGCAAACAAACAAACAAACAAACAAAGGTTAGGGGTTGATAACGGGTGTTGTTGAGAATAAGGGTTGTCCCACAGGCCCTCCGTCCTACGTCCCAAAAGGGCAGCCCTCGATCATTGGAATGTTAATGAGGAGAGAGAGAAAGAGACTGAGAGGAAAATGAAACACCTCAATGAGCAGAAAGGTTTCCGACACCCAAGCGTGCGACATTTTTGTGGAAGTTAATTTTAGTGTTACACCCTTCGCCCACCGCCTCCCTGCCAGACCGGACCTTTCTCGGTCCACACTGGCCCGCTAATGGCATTTTCCGCGATGGCAAAGTTATGAACCGCAAGCCGAACCAGCTTAGAAATGCCACCCCCCCCCCCGGGCCGTGGCCAAGTGGTGATGTGACTTTTCGGTAGCGAAAGCGCTTAGATACCATAAGCATATAGTCGGTTGTCGGGTATCTGTCCGTTTTCTATTCCGTTTGCTAATTATAATTAGTTCAATTGTCATACCGGCATCATTTGGCAAACGATGAGGTTCGTCAGAATGAGAGGCCCCACCAGGGTGGCTGCTTTGAGTGTTTTTGATGACGCCATCTAGCCCGTCCCGTCCGAGGCCGAAAATTCTTTCTTGGGCCGGAAACCGGCATCCGAAAATTCTGCGAATTAGCTCGTCGTCGTCGTCGTCGTTGTCGTCAACGATGGCGTCCACCACCAGCATGACGGTGGCATTTCTAATCGTCGAACCGCGCACCAGAGGTCCAACATGTCACGACGATACATGAAAGATAAATTTCCCAACGATCGTAACAACTATTTTTATTCGAACAGCGCTGCGTGGGTCTCCGAAGTGCTGCTGCTACTGATGCTGCTACTGTTGCTGGTGAGAAGCACGCGTGCGTCGATCTACCACCGTCCGTATGTCTGTCTGTCCTTAACCGCCTTGACGGCTTATTAATGCTCCACCAATGCTCGAAAAAGGCGATCCTTCGTCGATCGTGCCGGCCGAGGTATGCAGGTGCTTGCTGCCGGCTGGGAGCAGCAGGGGGGGGGGGGGTGGTTTGTGCCGGCTCATAAACCCATTGTCGCCGAGTCCGGTGGCCGACGGTGGCCGATGGTGGATTAGTCACGGCCGACAGCCGAACAGATGGCGACACGTCAAAATATTAAACAAACGCCTTGCGACCACAGCAGACACCGCAGATCGGAGCTGGGTGTCTCTGGTCTGGCCACCAACCCCCAGGAAACCACGGACCACATCTTCACCGCGGGTGCGCGCGCGCGCGTGTGTGTGTGTGTCGTTATGCTGATCATTCTGTAACCACGTGCCGATGTGTCAACGTACGTCGACCGGCAGCACGACCTTTCCCCGATCGCCATTATCTTTCGATAAAACGTGACGGCACATTTGCGGAGGGGGAGTGGTGGTGGCAGAGAGTGATTTGGAGCATTCGGTAATGAAGCCGTCTATTTTAAGCGTCGCCTATTCAGCTGATCAAAGTGCTGATGCTATGCTGATGAGTTGGTTGTCACGTGGCTAGTGATACTATTTTTCTATTCTTCTTCTCTTTCTTTTTTTCGATGCGGGAAATGCGTGCGGCAGGAATCCCTTTGAAACCCTTGAGTCCATAAAACTAATTGGCAGTAACTTAGGCGTGAATGGTTTTTAAAACGCTTGTAAACGGCACACTGATTACCAATTACAAGCAGAATAACTCTCGAAATGTCAAGAGCTCTAGCTGTTGACTGTCAACTCGTTGCAAATTTGAATTCTAGTTTAAACATTACAACAATAAACTAACGATAAACCCAAGCATATCTTCTTGAGTTCGCGTAGTGTTTAACAATGGACAATGGATACCCTGCACGGCGGCACTCGATCCTCGCTGTTGCCAATTCGATAAATCCGTCCGGCCATTCTCTATTTATAACATTACTCGCGTGATTTATGATCGTCTGGCGGTGGATCGCACAGCACCCTTCGTCATCACACCAATGCGAATGCGAGGTAGGTATCAATCAGAAGATGCAACCCATAATACCCTCCTCCCCCGTACGAGACGGTTCGACATTTGGCTTCTTTCGATTTATTACCGACCAATACTGACTCAGCTCGGTGGAAATCTGCTGCCGGCCTCCTTTCGCTCGTTCGCTGGCGCATTAAAATTAGAAACTCCGTGAGCGGCACCGTGCGTTGGTGTGGTGCAGCGTAGGAAGCGGTACGCTTAATTACTTAACTTTGAGCTCGTGATTGAGTGTGTGTGTGCGTGTGTGTGTGCCGCATCGTGTGGCCACCACATTGATCAATCGCTGCTGCAAGTCGCTGCGAATGTTGCACTTTGTTGCGATGTGACGACCGCAGCACCGAAGCAATTATCTTCCATGTATTATGCCCTCCCCGTTGGACCCTGGTGTCGTGCCTGGTGTCTGAGGCCAGGATGACATATCATTAAGTTTGATCGATACTCTCCTGCGCGACTGGTATTGAACAAGAGCGGGGTGTTCGGTTGATTGTGTGAAGTGACGTTACTACAGTGCACGGCACTGTCCTTCCTCCCGTGCCAGCACTGTCGGCGGAAGTGCCAACGTGTGCAAAAGGGAGAGGGAAGCAGGCAAAACAGGTGATATGACCTCCGACAACAAGAACAGCTGCTTTAGCAAATCTCGGTTCTCGGCCGCGAATGCTGTGTAAGCATTTTATGTTCCCCAATATGTGCAGCAGGCAGCAGACAACACCGGGGGCATTCTCGGGTAGGATTTTGTAAATAGATTAACCGCCCGGTTTGCTGAGGAGGTTACGGGTTTAAGGAGATGATGAAACGGGCTAATCTCACCCGTTTCGCTTTGCTCTCTTTTATCTTCAACGAGCGTCATCGCGAGGCGAGAAATTTTAATGTGCCACTCTATCAGCCATATAAACGTGTCATTGTGCATAGTTTATGCGAGAGGGAAATGGGGTGATGAGAGGAGATAGATAATAAACGAAAAGAGCAAAGTGTTGTTTGGCATGCATGTACGCGAGGCGAAACGTAAGCGTCTATTTTGATAAATAAATAAAATGGATTATGAATGTAGGTATCAAAATACGAGTAGATGGAATTTTGAGGAATTTTCCTTCGGTATAAGCATGCTTCGCGCTATCTTATCATCAGAACGAGGCCTTATGTTGCTGCTACTGTGCAGCTGCTGCTTCGATTTATAACACTATCATTCGCTACAATGACACCGTTCGCGGGGATCATAAATTAAAAAGAAACAAATTGCCCTAAAGTAGAGCACGGAGCACGGGAGCGAGGGGATGGCAAATGAGCAAAACTTAACTAGAGCAAGGCTCGCGTGAGTGTGTGTGTGTGTGTGAATCGAGGGCTAGTCTGGTCTAACACACGTTGCGAAAAGGGTTCCACCACTCCTCTACCCGTTGACGAACGAAAACATATTGGCCCCAAAGGTTGGACCCCTTCTAGCGCCGACTGTCACTCGCGGTCTCCTCGGTGGCGTTGAGCCTACCGAGGCTGAAACTCCCAGTCAGTTCCACACTTTGATGGAGAGAGAGAAGAGCATAATTTATGTATGGCATGCTAGGCGCAAGTATTCCTCCCCTTTCTAGCCCGATTTTTTGTTTTTGCGCCACTGTAGCGACTGTTTTATCATTTGCTCCTCGCTGGCCCTCATGATTGATGACCGGGAGCGGTGGCTTTGGGAGTGTCTGGAGGTCTTCCGAATGGCGATGCGGCCACCGCACCGTGCTGGGGCGCTGGGCGCGAACAATCATGACATGATGTATCCATTTTTAGTTGCTCCAATTTCCACCTCGTACTAGTAGGCCGTGGTCGCCGGCGTGGGCAGGAGTCTGCCTGCCGGATTTTACTGTATGGAAATGATGGACCCAAGGGTTATTTTTTTTTTTTGGGCTTCCCGATGTCCACAACATATAGATACCGGGCGCATGGTGCGCCGCTCTTCACTTAAAGTGCGTAATCCGTGAGTGGTTCCGTCGGTGGAAGGGCGGGGAAGGAAGTTGCACGGCGAGTGCATCTCACACGCCCGAATGGAATATGTAATGAACTGAACCGGCCTCATTCCATCATCCGGTGGAGATAAAATCGGTTCGGTTTGGTTTGGGGACAACATTAAACAATGTTGTGTGCCGCCCTTTTCGCTTACCTAGCGTTTGACTGAGCACCGTCCGGCCATCTTCACCGTGGCACGCATTCCGGGCATCGAAGGGGTTGGTAAACTGTACGAAGGCGTATCCTTTGTGCATCGAAATTCCTGGAAAGGATAGAAAGAAAGATATTTATTAGTTTAAAATTCATT
Organism: Anopheles darlingi; assembly: GCF_943734745.1. Taxonomy (NCBI): domain Eukaryota; kingdom Metazoa; phylum Arthropoda; class Insecta; order Diptera; family Culicidae; genus Anopheles; species Anopheles darlingi. Next base: position 51,907,563 of record NC_064875.1, read on the forward strand.
TTAACTTTTATATCTAAATGGAGAGAAGATAATGTTTCTGGCAAACAAATGATTTTTTATCGAAAACCATCGCATCATAATAAGCAACTCCAGCCAGCCAAACAACGATAATCCACACTATTTAACACTCCATTTCACATACGCGCGCAAATCGCGCATGTAATGAACAGCAAGCAATGGAGGGGTAAAGGATAAAACATAAAAAGAAACGCGCAACTAAAACACGAATCGAACCGGCATTTCCGGCACAGCAGCAGTCCTGTGTGCTGCGGTGGCAAATGAATGCACATCGAGGGTGTGTAACGATCATTTCATCCCGCGGCGATAGGGAATGTATCAGACACAATCTAGTGCTACTGGTAGTGGTGCCTCCCCGTACCATTCAAATGTATTGTCCAAACAGTGAGAACAGCCTATAGACCGCCGGAGGCAATCGTATCCAGTGGTGATTGTATCAAAGCTCGTGTTCCCCCCTCTGGGTGCGACGAATGTTGCATTCTGGCAGTCTCAACAAGCCTCGTGTTCCCCTCCCCCCTTACTATCATCCCATTTGACGAGCAGGAGCGAATGATACATTTTTAACAAGTGTAGCAAATGTGTAGCTCATGGACCTATACTGTCGAAAGTCCGACGACGCACGATGGAAAATGGTGAAAAACCTTTCCCCTCCCACCAACATTCCGGGAGGGGGGCCTGAATGCGAATGAACGGTGGTGTTGCACCGTGAATTTTGGTAGCGATGCGATGGCCGCGCGCGCGCTCAAAAAAAAATGCTCCAAAAGTCCACCTTCACTACGTAGCAACGAACAAAAAAAATCAATTCCATCGACTGAATAATGCACGCATCGATGGACAGCGCAAAAGGGGGATTATCGGAATCCTACGGCTGCGAAAGCCGACTACTGCATGCCGACGCTGGATGCCGATTGGCGCGCTGAAGAGGTGCCGGTGCTTCGGATTCGATTCGGACAACGGGAATGGGTTGAGGATGCTTTTGAATTTTTGGCGAACTGGAGAAGATGGAAAACAGGCACCGTTGCAACAATGCTGGAGCTGGATGAGATTTTTCCTGACTCTTTTTTTGTTGCTATTGGCACATTTCTGGCGGTTTTAGAGGATTACGGCTCGACAATGGCCGATGTACCGTTGGCCATTTGAATGGAACGGTGATCGGGCATGAAAAATGTGTGTTGCCATGAGCAATGCTCTGGAACCCCTCGTCGCAACATAACTAATTCCTTGTTGTAAATCCTCTGCGTTACATGTACAGTAACTCATGCTCAGCTTGGATGAGTAACTGACCATAATGTTTTATTCAGATAGTTATTTCAGGAAATTCGCATCTTCGATTATAGGAATTCTTGAAATGCGGAATACTAAGCGAACAATTCGAAGGGAGGTCCTCTATACCCCGGTCTATTCATCTGTGGGGTTTCCTGATTCCGAATTGCGTTGCATTCATCAGTCACACTGAGGCGCGTACGGTTGGATTTGATTAATCACCGGAAAATTGATATTTCTCCATCTGCGACTAGAGTGAGAGAGACAGAGAACGTAAGCCACTAAATCCTTGCTGTGATGTTCCATATGCAGGATTAGTTACATCGCCGTTCGGCACAACGGGACACCAGTTCACCATTTATGCCATACATCAACCTGCATGCAGCACTCAGACGCCGAGCGTCGATGCACCAGACCAGAGGAGCTCGTTTGAAATAAAAAACTGAAAATCGAAAAACGAAAATACGAAACCCCATTGAAATCTATCCGAGCTAGGCTAAGGGCCCCGGGGCTGGCAGTCCGGCATAGTCCAAGTCCAAGTGGAATTATCTCGTGCTCACCATCGGCCCGCGGGTTCGTTAAGAGCGAATTGTTGGCGCATTTTTCGACAAAGTTCCCTCCCGCGGGCGAATGCGCGTTTTAGAGGATGACTTACGCGGACTTGCTGACCAACCCCTGGGTACTAGCCGAATAGCGCA
>NC_064875.1:51914541-51929541 GCF_943734745.1 Anopheles darlingi
TACACCAACCGTGACACCAGCTAGCGGGGCCAGTAGTTGGCAAGACCTTCGCCCGGCGCCCGGCGCCCGGCTCATATCAAAGGGACCTGCGCTGCGCTAGTAGTTTTGGTTCGCTAGGCATCCGTTGTACGTGGGAACTGTAGGAAACTCTATTCCGCCACGGTTTAAAGAATGAAATGTATTGCACCATTCAAGCAGCCAACCATCCTTGACAAGCGAGGCGAAGGAACGAAGCAGCGAAGGCAGGCGTTAAAGTAAGAACCGTCAGTGTCGGGGCGCATCACCGGGACTTGTCTGTTGTGCATGGTGGTTAAGGTGGGTCCCGGGCACACACACACATATGATGTTCGACAGGCGGAATCCCAGAGAGCGAGCGACTGCACCGTCACTTTCGCCTGTTGCCGCTCGCTGGTAAGAAGACAACCGAAAAAGGGTTATGTTTTCGAGCTCGCCGCAAGCCCCAGGATTCGTTTTATAGTGAACACCACCACCCTTTTTTGCACCCTTTCTTCCTGCCTTTCTCTCGCTCTTACCCAATCCCCTTTCCTTTATCATCTTGTTTTTATTCTCTTACACCTTACACACACAGACACACACACACAAGCGGGATAGTAGTGAATGGCGAAGAAGGATAACAAGAAAGAAACTCCTTTCTTCTCGAATCGCTTCTCCGCCGCTTCCCATTCTGTGTCTGAAGCATGGGAGAGCTGGTATCGGTGGTGCCGGCGGTGGTGGCGGAGGTAGCGAATGTTACGAATGGTTTATAACCACCACGTGGGAATAGTAGCAGGTTGTTTTTTCCAAGTCCGCGCTTGTTCTACTCGATTTACGATCGAATAAACGAGGCGATGCAAACCATCGTTTGGCAAACTCGACCGACCGACCGACCGCAAGCAACCGCTTTGGTTGAATTTCACTCTATCGTCACATCCGCTCGAGGGCTAATGATGTTTTTTTTTGTTGCTGTTTGGGTGTTGTGTTTCACTTCTTACGGGATCACACGGCGCCCGGCTGTCTTTGAGGTGATTTTGATTTAAGAAATGAAAACAAAATGAAAAATTACTAGTATATTACTTAAACTGAACACCTCTTATGTGGTATGTCTTTTAAACTTCATTTGTCACACATTTGATGGGTCTACATAATATGCTAATAATTAGTGAGAAAAATTATTTATACACTCATAATAGCTTTAATATTGTTATTGATGATAACTTTAACCATTCTATTATAGGAATGAAAAAATTTTTCCAAGCAATTTAAATTATTTTTATGCAAAAGTTATCTGTTGATCGTTTCCGATTCAGAGTGATGCCCTGACTTTTATCAAGCGTTAATATTATTTCCAAATCGAATTAAGATGAAGACTTTCTATTACATACCATTTTATGGTTCTTGACTCTGTTAAAATTCCAACAGAGCAACAAAACCTACACACTGAGATGCGTATTAAATCATTTCTATTTCTTCCACCTTCACAAGCAGCAAAAATTAATTACCGGAAACAGGATCATCTAAAAATGCCTTCTGCAATCCTTCAATCCTTCCGACTCGCTGATGACCGTAAAATATTTCCCGGACCGTCCACGTGCAACTGCAGCCGGAGCTGCGATGTTTTTGTGCTGACGCTGAGTAACGCGAACCACCCATCGGCCTTAGAGTGCTTTGCTTGAGAGGATTCTTTTTGAAATAAATTTTCTAGTAAACATCTTGCACATCAAAAACCCCGCTGCGAAGCGCTTCCAAACATGTCCAAACAAACATTCCCCGGGCCGACCGGCCGAGAGATATGGAAATGGCAAATTAGTTTCTAAGCCCTCTCTCTCTCTTCCCCTTCTGTCATTGGTCTACTCGAGCTGATGAGATGTTCTGAGCGGTGAAACCACCTTCCCCGAGGAGAAGAGCACAACAACGATCCATCAGAACGGGGCACGGAACGGGAACGATCCATCAGAACGGGGCACGGAACAGAAGGAATTTATATAAATTTCGTCAGAAAATCCAAAAACCACAACACAACTACTATTGCGTTCCACCAACGCAGGCAACGAGGTGGGTTCGCCTCACGCAGCGCGGTGTGTCTGTCTGGTAGCGGGACCAGGTTTTGGGGTGTTTACAAATCTGGCCGGGAATGAATTATAACCACCGGGTTTCCTCCGGTGCCCGATGCCGAGTGCCGACTCTCTATCATGCTCTCTATTGCAATGCCGCGGCCCACACTGTTTCATTTCTTTTCATTTTCGGCTAGAGAGGGAGGAAGAAGACCTTCAAACAACGATCCAGCTCACCTTCACCATCGCTCAGTCAGCACGCTGTCGGCGCTGAAGACGCAAACGATCTTGCGAAAAGGGGGATCGAAATTCCAACAACAGCAACCACCACCACCGAGGCCAGCGCTTGGTCTGTCAACTCCCAGTGGCTCTGACCACCAGAATTGGCGGCCAGACTCAAGGAGTGCCATTCTTGAGTGAGATCGAGTGCAACCACCAGCGGTGGCCTCGCATCCTCTCGCTTGCTACGTTCTACGAGCACTATACAGATGGATACACGACACTCCGTCCGTCGGATTGTGTCTGGTCCCGTTCGTGCCGGTTGCACCCCGATTGTGGGCCAGCTAAAATTAGCCTCCCCTTTTTCATGCGAATTCACACCGAACCTCCCCCCCAGACCCAGTCCGGCATTCCGGCTCGAGGAGAAATCATTATGAAGTGATTGGCCCGCGGAGACGCCCGCCCGGAGAGACCGAATGACATCAGGATCAGGAGTCGGGGGTGCCCAGAGGTGGTGATTCGTCTATTGCGTCGTCGTTCAGGTGAGAGAGAGAGAGAGAGAGCTATACGTCGTCAAATGGCCGCTCATCTAAGCAGAAAAATGCTGAGTGGGATGGAATGTTTATGGGAAAATATAAATGACTCCGGTCAATCTACCGGTGCTTGCTACTAGAAGCAACCCACATTCCGGGTATTGGTGTCGCATCCCATCGCGCATTGCACCTTCATCATTACACGTTGGCACGTCGAGCTGGGGCATGGATCGATCTGGCTCGACCAAACAGTCGAACGATGGTGAAGGAGCACCAACATGATTTATGTCATGAGATGCAGATCCTATTTCTGCGAACAACACGATGTGATGTACGAAAGGGTGAAAATGATGTGCCAACGGTGTTGGTGCGTTACATTTTGGCGTTGGCAACGACCACGGAAAGGGTATCCATGCTCGATTCGAATTTAGGAAAAAAGGATAACAGGTTAATAATCCAATTAATATACCCAAAAAAAAAACAGCGTTATCCGTTGCCCGGTATCAGTGATGGTTTCATCGGAAACACAATTAAAAACCAATTAATCCCAACGCGCCATCAATTTCCTTCCGTAACGGCGCCATTAGCTCCGGCGAAAAGGTTGAAAAAACAGGTTTTTTTTCGTTTCTAAAAAAATAACGGCCGTTGATTGCATTCAAATTGCGAACAAAAGTCGGTTGAAAAAAAAATTGGATAACGGTTTCTCAAAGCGAGCGCAAACGGTCCTCCCAAATAACCACCCTTCATTAGGGTGGCTATTTGGGGAAAGGGTCGGTGGGGGTGAGGGATGCCGGGTCTATTAATGCCTTTTCGCCAACTCATCTCAGCTTACCACCTTCGTCGTCGCGCAAAGGGAGGGAGGGCCCCGCGTAACCAAAATTAAATCAACCATTAACCCCCCTCCATCCTGCACCCCGCCATTGCTATCAGTTGTACCTTCATCAACGTCCGTGAGACGCGTGTCACTCGCACAGCCGCCGACTTCTCTTCCTCCTCTTCCTTTTGGTGGAAGGGTGCGTAAAGGATCCATCGCATCGCATCCCGTCCCTTAACCAAACAGCAAATAGCAAAGCGGTGAAGCGATCCTTCCCTACTCCTCATTTTGTCGGCAAATGAGCTGATGCCGAAGACCGAGACCAGCAAACGCCACCGCGCCACGGTTTCCTGTGGTTCGTGGTCGGTTGTACCGCACAAATCAAATTTAAAACCACTTCCAGATATTACGCGTGAAATTACTGAAATTAATACGCGCGCCCCGGCAGTTGACCGCAGTATGGCAGGGTTGGCTGTGATCATCCCCATCCCTTTGGTATCTTTGGATCAACCCCTCGTCACGTCGTTGATGAAGGGTGTACGAGTGAACCTTCCGGGGATGAGGTGATAATGGCGTGGCGAGCGGAGGACTCGAGAATGGACATGATGAAACTCCATTGTTTTAGCGTCTTCGAAGGGCAAGGGAGCAGGGAGGGATGAAAATACAAAGAGGGATGAAGGGTGAGTATTTTCGCACGCATTTTTACCGCCACCGCGATAACATTCCACGAGTGCCCCGGAAGGCGCTCATCGAGTACTCGAGTGAAAAGCCACCGGAAAATGGGACGGAATCGCCTTCGCTATGGGTTTGCCTGGGTCCCTCCTTCCCCCTTCCCTCCACCCTTCCGAAAGGGGAAGTGGAATTTTATTAATTTTGGGATGAAAATTCCGCGCATAATTCTCCGCTCCTGCTCCTTACACTAGTGGAAGGGTCGCTCGTCTCGCTCGCTTTCCAGAAGATGCTGCCTCACTTACCACCATCCCCCCTCCCTCGTAGAATGTGGATAAGACGGACAGAGGGCCGCATCATGGCGACCGATGTCGTGAACGTGGAGATGTTGCTTGAGAATCCCAATCCGCCCAGCACCCAGGCCGATGAAAACAAGTGAAAAGCCAGTGAAAATGGGCCAGCTGACACGTTGGGATCTCTCGACGAGTTCTGATTTTCATTCGCGCGTGACTACACGGTAGAGGCGGAGCAAAGGCTCTAGCTTGGTTGAGGATAGTTCGTTCGGTTTGTCGGTTGGCAGCTGCTGAAGGTGGATTGAGCAGGATTAAATTGATTTGTTGAAAGTTGCAGCGCCGGCGATGAAAACGAGGAGAAAAGTCTCTCACGATCCGGTGCGGTGTGAGCTGCTGAGCTGCTGAGCGTAGAAATTTAGAAATGAGCTACGGAACGGAACATGGAGCCCGTTCATGTTTAATTAAGTAATTCAGACAATATGTCTTGGAGCAGGAAGCAGGAAGCTGCCTCCTGGAAGTGTGCTGAGGTGTTAATCCGCTTGGTTGAGGAGCAGGGGGCGAGACAGCTTTTCGTGGAGTTGCTTCTCGATAGAATAAAACGCTCGAAGCTCATTTGTGTGCAGTTAGGAAAGAGTTGACTTTGATTGTTTAAGTACAAAGTGTCATTACTCGGTTGAGCTAGACTCGACAAAAATAAACTAATATAACGAAGGACAATAGTGGCTCTATCAGTGAGAGAATGCATAGTTTATAAAAAGTATTTATGTAACTATGACTTACTTAAAGAAACGCTCATTAACATATTAATTGCATAGTTCATATAGAACAAGTTACTGCCTGTTGTGTGCATAAGAGACTTATAGAACCTCCAATCAGAAAATAACCGAGATCTGCTTCTTCGATCGCAAATAACAAGATGAAACTGTTGATCACCACAAAAATATTCATTACTTAAATGGTGGCAGCGATCTGTTTGCTGAAAGCATCGATAACTTATGCTCTTATGATTACTTTAGTCGATGAAAAACAGATCAGATGGAATGGAGAAGGTCCCTATAGCCACAGTCAATGAAATGCATCCCGATCTAACAATCCCTAAAATCAAATGTACACTCCAGCTAATCCAGTTATGAGCAAACTCTATGAGCACCACCACCATTTCCATTCCGGGCCAGTGTCTGGGTGTTAATGCCCGACATACGCCACTTGTTTCTAGTCCAACGCCAAGTGGGAAATTGGCAAACACTACAGCGGGCCACTTCCTATCATCATCATCATCATCATCATCTCGGGAAGTAGAACCGATAGGCTGAAGTCGTCCTTGCACAGATTGACAGAGAAATCATGGTCAGGGAAATCCTGTGGTTTCCGCTAGCCTCCCCTTACGGCCCTTTCCAGGGTTCACTTCTCCATTGCGATACGAAAAGAACAACCAACTACGGTGTGCGTGTGTGTGTGTATCGAGAGTATGTGGAAGTGACCAAGGCTGGTGAGGTAGTGTTGATGCTGTTGATGTTTTTTGCGCCCCTCCTCCTCCACCCCTTCACCGGACAACACGACCAACAACATTACGGCTTGGTGGTTGTGGTTTTGCGTTACCTGATGCCGGACCTTCCTTGTGCGCGTGTGTGTGTGTGTGTGTGTGTGTGTGTGTGTGTGTGTGCATGTGGTGTGTGCGGTGTGATTGTTTATTTCAATTACATTTTCCACTCTCCATTAATTGATTGGTTTGGGAGTGTTGCAGCAGCAGGGAGTGAGCGAGCATCTCACCTGGAGGGATCCTGGGGAAGCCCCCCCCCCCCCCCAGGGGTGTGTGTAAATGGTGGTAGTGGTTCTGGTGGTCTCCCTGCGCCGGTGCCACCACTGCCTAGCGGGCAATGTTTACGCTCACCGCTCACCACGTGTGAACCGTGTATCGAACCGATATCGACGACCAAGACCACGACCATGAGCACGTCGATGACGACGTCGACGAGGACGCATCGATTCCTCCTCCGCTCATGAATGGGAGATGAGAGAGCGAGTGGCGAATGATGATAAATTTCCATTTATTGCCATCGTTGTCGACGTTTACGACCGGCATGTCGACCGACCGGCCCGGCCCGGGGGAGGGTCCCTGGAGAGCAGCATCGTCATGCGTTTGTTTACGAACGGCGTTTGGATAGTTCCCAGCCAGCCCACTAGCTAGCTGGAAGTCATTCTTTCCCGGCCAAGCAATCGAACGCAGACGCAGAGGAATAACATCATTGGAATTGGCTTGCATTTCTTTCCCGGACCCGGGCATTTCCCGTCGTACCGCAACCGCTGTTGCAATCTTTTACAAACATTTTGCACGCCATGTTGTTGTTCCGTGCAATTCAAATATCTTGTGGCCTTGTTGAGGCCGTTTCATGTTTTTTGTACGGGACATGTATTTCATCCAACTCATGAATCGCGCCCTACACTCAACTGCGGCCACTCGTGTGGGTGTGTGTGTGTGTGTGTGTGGCCAGGACTCTTGAGTGAATTTAATTGCATTGATTTACGGTTGGCATGAAAGTGAGAAGCGATGTCGCACATCGCACACCGCGCACCGACCGCCAAGTGGCCAGTCTGCTTGCCTTTCCTCGTGCCAGCACACTAGAGAGCACACTTGCGGTTGTAGCGGCAATCGTAATCTAATTGAAACGCATTCACTGTCGACCGCCTCGACGCTGATGTGTAGAGGAAAAAGGGACAGAGAGAGAGGAGGAGAGGGATGCATTTTAATTTTCTGCCACTTCTGGCAGCCAAGTGCGGCCGGTTGGCTTGATGGTTACGGGAATTCGTTTCATGATGCGCCAAAACCAAACCAAACGTCAGTGAGCACTCTTCATTCCATTTCGCACACAACGAACACAGCAAACGAACGTCAAGATGGCAACTCGAGGTATTTCTACCTTCGTTGCCCGAGCATAAGTGTGCTGCATATGCTCGCTTGTGTGCCTTTGTACCGGTCGGACGACTGGATGGGGGCATTGTAGAGGTAATGTTTCGTGAAGATTTTCCAACGACAAGACGGTGGCCACTTGAGGGCAGCCCGGCAGCCCGCTTTTAACTGCAGCGGATGTAAGCTGATTGAAGTTCTGTTTTTTTGCGCCGGAATGGAAATTGCTCAAAAAGCTGTGTGTCAAATGGTTGCAGAGGCACCAAAGGCATCAACATGAGCCTCTCTTTGGGGCCACTTTTACTAGATTCCTCCCCTTGCTCCCAAATCCCTTATTCAGCATTCTCTAATTTCACACTAATGACGCTTACTCACACTCACGTCCATCGTCGTGAGCCATCACCTCGCTCGATGAGACAATCCCACAAAACACCATCCCTTGGCAGGGACATTGATATCGATCGCGATTTCTGCGGCAAGTTACCATCCATCTGGCCGTGGCCGAAATCACTTAAATCCCGCCATCCCCGAATGCCAACGTCAGTCAGGCCAATTGAATTGAAGCGACAGTGGCGCGATTGCAATGTTGCATCCTCATCCTCGGCATCGCGGCTCGTCACTGTCACAGAGAGGGGGTTGGGGGCGGGAGGAGGATTGTACATTTCCTTCCGCCTTTCGATGTGAAGTGACAGCATCCGGTATCAGGTAGAAGGAGGGGTACGAGAATCCTTCGGCCACGAACACCATCAAACACACTGGCGCAGTATGTGTCCAAGATACGAGCCTCGCTTCGCCCATCAGCAGGCTGTTAGAGGTACTAGTGTGCTAGTTGTCCTGATAGCTGTGTGTGTGTGTCCTTGGTTGAATCCCAGACGCTCGCAACCAATTTATTCATCGTCTTCACCATCGCCTTCGTTGTCGCCATCGCTGAGCTGTCACTCACTGTTGCTGGATGACCTGAGAGCAACGGCTGGTGGCGCATGCCGGAACCCAACCCAAGAGCGATTGTTGTTTAATTTGAAAAGAGAAATAAATTTTAAAGACAATTTAATAAAATCCGTCTATGACACTTCTGTGGTGGGAGGCAGGGCCAGGGGGGGGGGGGGGGGCAGTAAATTCTCATTTACTCGTCACGCGACGCCACGATGCTGTGGCTTCAACGGACTGAACCAACGTTGGAAGTGCATCGCGTTTTCTGTCTTTGCGGACGAGGCGGAACAGCAGAGCTGCTCCATCCTGGAGTGTCTGGTAGTCAACGGATCGGCGAACGGAAGCACTACCAACAGGTGCAACCTTGCAAGCATCCCACCTAACGCGACCACACATACACACACACACCTCTACGGGATGACTTTCTTGAGAATTAGTTTGGAAGATGTACTCTTCAATGCCGCGCAATGTCATTCCTCTACTTTTTGGAGAGGAGAAAGGTAAAGACGACTTAAGACCGCCACAATCTTAAGCCCGGCAACACACCGAAAACATGTTGCCATGGTATGGTATGTTAAGATGGTTTTTGGCTCACGACGTCGCCATCTTCTGTGGACCAACCAATGGGAGTGACGGATGAAGTGTCAGTGTTGGTCGAATACGGGTTTCGTCCGCCAACTGGCATACCCGGAGACCTAGGATTAACAGGATAACAAGCTGGCTCAGAGGCTTAGTGGTTGCAGCATATGAGCAGGTGTTGTGCATCGAAGGTTTGTAGCATTGCGGTGTTGGCTTCACTCCACTTGAATGGCTTTCCAATCTGAGAACACTCTTCATTAAGCCGTCATTACCTGATTGATTGTTTGATAGATTTATACAACTTCCGTAGATTAGGAAAGTTCCTTTGAAATCGAACAGAAAATGACCATCACATGTTCATTCTGGTGACTAAATTCGAGTTAGAATGGTTAACTAATACCAGCTTATTGGCCACTTCAAAACAGCAAGACTTCTCTCTTTTCTTTTCACCTAAAACCCAACACGAAAGCTGCAACAAACACGAACACGAATGCGATGCAATACATTTGCAAATCATCGGCAGAACAATCGTCACTCGTGGAAACCTCATTAAAAACGGCGCATCGCCAGGAACAACCGCCCCCGATAGAAAGTACAGTGTATGCTCTCCACCGGCGTATGCAGCATATACTGCTGCGAACAACCCCCGCACCAAACCCAGCACGGACGGTAATGTGATATCGCTGCGTGATGGCGGCGGAACGGCAACAACATTTTAACATAGTAATTACATGCGATCGATCTCCTCTGTCACCTCCCCCTTCTCCGGTCGGTATCAGTAGCCGTGCGTGCGTGTGTGCGTGGGCACGCACTTCCTTATCCCGCCTTCTATCTGGTCTGGGTTGGTCTGGCAAAACAGAAGGATAACAGTACAACAGCGGGGATTAAACCGCGTGCGCGATATCCCGCTGACCAGCCGGTCGGTAACATGATAAATTGATATGGATTACGTGCTGCCGGTGGTAATTAATTGTCCAGCGGGTTATGGAGCGGGTTCCATTAGCACACGGCTCCCCGGTACCACCAACGAAGCCTCTACGGAACGCCATAGGGATAGGCCATAGGCGTTTGGGGCGTTAAAGACCAAGAAAGTCCAAGAAGTTAAGGTGATGCTATGGTGGGGGTTGGAGAGAAGAAAAAAACTAACAGCATATGGGCCTCTAACGAAGACTCTGACGACGCTTGGTGTGGCCGCTGAACCCGACGCTAAACTGGAAATGAATCATTCGGCCACGACAGCGAGGAAGCAGTCGGTTTGGTGGTAGTGATTGGCTTAAAATCCTATTAATAAAACCCCGTTATGAGGGGGACAGGAGGAGGAGAAGCAGGTAGTCTAGGGCGAGAATTATGATTTATTAATTGCAATAATGCCCCCGGGCCGAAGGCATTCCGGACAAGCCGTTTACGCGCAACCGAACCCAACCGGACGGCATGCGTGTCGTCTTGCGGAGCCCGGCCACAGGACACTGGGTGACCGACCGTCTGGATCTTTTAAGCCGCCATCTTAAGCCCACGAGACAGCCGAAAGGCTCGACGCGGCGCGGTGGTGTGCGAGTGTCTGTGATCGAGCTAAGCCACCGACGTACCGGAGGTCAGTACTGCTTTGGACAGTGTAGCTGCATGCTGCATACCGTATTCTGCTGTTGCTGCTGCTGCTGCTGCGAAGGGATGAATCATGTGCACCGAAATAGCCACATTATAAATTGCATCATTAGGACGCATGGCGTGACCGCCGTGCGCGAAAGATTAGCACCGTTGCAGCATCAGCAGCAGCAGTAGCAGCTGTTCCTCGCATCGACCATGGCCACAGAGTGTCACGGAGAGAGAGAGAGAGAGAGAGAGAGTTGGCTAGCGGTGAGGGGGTGGCCCCTTTAAAGGGCGAAGATTCATGCGGCCATGAAAGGTCATTTCATGTTTATTGCAAACATAAATAACGCTCCCCACAGCGGGCGTTTTTGTTTTAGCCATTATGTTGTTTGTGTTGCGGGTTCGGTTGAAAACCAATAAACCACTTCGCAACAGTCTGTCAGCATTAGCAGAAGCAGCACACAATTTACCTTTATGTTCTTTTATATAATGTCAGCTCATTAAAGCGATGGATAATTGAGTTTTGCATTAAATATTACCGTGCCACCATCACTCATCGGCATCGGTCATCATCAACATAACCATCACTGCTCTGCTGCTCCTCGTTGCAGACTTCTTAGCCTCGAAAAGAAGTCGCTTCAGAAAGTCATATTTTAGCCACCGAAAACATCATAAATACGTGCGTTTCATTCGGATTAAATCTATTTTCGGGATGGGGTGGAACGGCACGCGCGGCCACCCGTTGGCGTGGACTGGTTGCTGGCATGGCCTTCAACCGTGTGGAGCGAAACCGGATTCACGGTGTCCCGGTTGAGCGAATCCACTTAGCCAGTTTGCACCCACTCACTAATCCTTCACTGATGCTGATTTGTCGCCAAGGTCTTAATCAATATGGTGCAATCGGGTGCCAGATGGTTTGGTTGACAGGACGTGTGCCAGCCAGAGACCAGTGCATCGCCCGGACCCGGGCAGCTCGATGAAGATGAAGATCGAATGTGATCGCAAGGCAAACGAAGCGCGAATTTAACGCGGCACCAACCAACCGAAGCGGAGGGTGGTGAGTGGTGGTGGTGATGGTGAGACGGTTGTACCAACCTTGCAACATTTGCAGTTGCGGTAATGCGATCCGGTGTGAAGCATTATGCATTTCCCTTCGTGTTATGCCACTATTACTTTCGATGCTTATGTCGAAAGAGAAAGACAGAAACAGAGTACGAATATGTTTGAAGCGTCCAACCACTAAACAACTTTGGTCACATCTTGTGCAGCTCTCTCTCTCTCTTTCTCTCTCTCTCTCTCTCTCTCTTTCGCCATTCCTAGTGAATGACATGATAATGGGTTGTGCATAATGAGACGTTGATGCAAGTCTTATCTCAAACTCGGGGAAGCGACGACGATGATGATGATGATGAAAAGTGCACTTTTCCGGTTGTGGCCCAGGAGTCATTTTCCACGCAATCTCATCCCTTCACCAATGCCACCACACTTTGTAAGTCAATAACACGGTTGCCGGCGGTCGTGGTACTCCACCATCGAGCATAAGTGTTCCGCATCCGGAAGCCTCTTGTAACTTCTCTCCGGAGTGTTCGTTTTCTTCCTCACAGAAGCGACACACACACACACACACACACACTTGAGAGGAAGTGCATGATAATGGGCATCGCTGTTGGGAGTTTTCATGCTGGCGAAGCGTGTCATTAACAGCTCCACGGTCGCTACTCGAAAGAATCGCGCTGCATACAAAATACAGACTCAAGAGGGGCGTCTGTGTGTGTGTGTGAGCAACAGTTAAGATGTTTTGGTTACGAAAGGATTGAGCGCATAGCATTGCATGCACGATGAAGAAGCGCAAATGCAAATCACAGACCAGAAAGTCTATCATTCTGTACGTTCTTCCAGGCACACACATACACACACACATACACACACATGCAGACAACCCCGTAATCCCGAACCGACCGCTCCGAGGATTGATCGAATCCAATTCGCAGAACGATAAACATTACACCTTTTTTAATTGAATTCAATTTCAGCTCCAGATCGAGGGGTCGGTGAACGATAGTGGTAGTGGTGGTGGTGGATGCAAGAAGAAGGATATTTGCTTTTCCCTGCTTTCCCCTCCAAATCCAGATCCGGAAAGGGCATTGGAAAGGGGAGGCCAGAGATAAATCTCGCACCTCTTCGCACGTTTCACCGGGAGTCATAAATCTTGTGGTTCGCTTGGCCAGTGGCTTCACCTTTCTTGCCCTTCTTTTCTACACCATTGCATCACCTCGCTAGACGAAGAGGGAAAGGACAAATCGCTTCTTGAAGCTCAGAAATGGACGCCCTTCAAGGAGCAAGTCGGCAAACGAAGGCAGGAAGGAGTATTTTATTTACCGCAACCGTGCAGCGAGCAGCGAGCGAGAGTTTTATTACCGCTCGTGAAGGTGTGAAGCACCTTCTCTGCCCGATAATGCTCTCGACGACGACGACGGGGGGCCGACTCTCGAGAACAGATAGCCCATTCCACGGGCGGTGGTCTGATCTGATTTTTTCACTTTTTTCTCTTTGACGGAGTCGGATACACGATGGTGGCGAGTGGCGGCACGGTTATCTGGTGCTGATGCTGGAGGAAATGCTGCAGTAGACGCATCACGTGGACAGAAAAAAGCCGGAGACGAGTACGCGGTTTCCGGTGGATCGTCCAGGAAGAGGGAATAAAAAAAAAAGCAAGAGAATCCCGAATGCTCATCTACACCGAGCGATCAATGGCATCGAATGGAGGCTGGCTTGGCTGGACGGTGCGTCGGTCGAGTGCCAGGATAACGATCGACGAACGATGGAAAAGTGAAAAAACGCCGTCACCGTGGTCACCAGAGCGGCGCGAGGCCAGTCCCTAGCTGTTCAGTATTCATGACGTCGTGTGGGTTACACAATGTTGTGACGCTCTTTCCGCCAATCACCTTGCACTTCTGGACAGTGCAGGACAAGTTTTGCTGAGCAACTTTTGCTCTACATTTCGTAAAATGTAAAAACAGTTATAAAAAATCGGGTTTTAAAATGTAAAGTGGATTTCAATAGGAACGAGTATAAAAAGAGAAAGAATTTTTCATGAAATAAGCAATTTTTCATAAACTGTTCAATTCTTCGTTTAAATGAACTGAAAAGATTGTTCATGAAAATACTATGTTGATGAAATTTGCTGAGGAAGAAAAACATTTTCATTGAGTTTTTTGAGATCAATTTATATTCCTCTTCAACCTGCTCCCTAGACCTTGCTACCAACTGTAAGCAGAAGCAGCACCAGCACCTGAACGAGGATGCAGAATCACGCTAATCCCTTTCCTATCTCAGCGCCGAGACACGAACCATCGAGCTCGTTCCTCCGGTTTTAGTACCCCACAGCAAGTTCCAACTCCCCCCCAAACCGAGCGAGCGGCCATTTAATAGATTGTCTTTTCATTTCTTTTGCCCCCTGGCTTCGGTCTCTTACGCGCTCTCTTATCAACTGGCCTCGTGCAACGGTGTCACTGCATCATCGGCACCGAGAACGCGTCCTTTTCCTCTTCAAAAATTTATCCCTCTGATTCCGCTTAACGTAGCGGGTTCGGTCACTGCCTAAGCCTGCCTAAGCCATGCCCCTTCCCCTCTGGCGACTGGCGTGCAGCCCTGCCACTGCCCGTTTCCTACATCCTGGCTGTCCGGATGGACCGGGAAACAAGACTCTTGCATCAGCATCGTGACGCAAGTGCCGCCGAGCATGATCCGCTGAAGGTGGAGCGACGCCAAACGGATGCTTCTGCAGATAACCTACGGACCGAGCACACACACACACGCCGATAAGTGTGACTACCGGGACTGTAGTCGAAGTGCGGCGAGATTCACTTCGTTGGTCGACTTTTAATTTGTCCAGTCCAGCCGGCATGCCAATGCATGCTGCCCTTCGTCGTCGTCGTCGTCGTCGTCGTCGTCGTCCTCGACGTCGTTGTCATCTGCCTGCCTCTTCGGTGGCCCCACCGCAATGGAAATCCCTCGGTTTGCCTTTTGCTTTCCCACATTTTCTTCCCCTTTTCCACAACCGAAAAACCACGGCAACCGTAGTCCTTCTGTATGTGTGTGTGTGTGTGTGTGTGTGTGTGTGCTCTTCGGCTGCATTCCGGTACGGAGTCCCATTATGTGCTTCTCGTTTGTCGCTGGCCAGTGAATGGGACCCCCCCCCCCTCGGTTCGTGCCTTCGATTTTACCAGAAGACGTGGAAGAGGAGAAGGAGAAGGAGAAGAAGAAGGAGGACAAGAAGAATGGGTCGATTCTCTATGGCCGGAAATGAACAATCGAGGCGCTGGCGCTGGCGCTTGAGCGCGAGTGCAAAAGTGTGAGGATGAGTGACAACAGAACGAACAGAGCGCCCGGAGGAATGGTCACAGCTCACACATACAGA
>NC_064875.1:51942041-51962041 GCF_943734745.1 Anopheles darlingi
ACTTCGGGTCTCCGGGAATGGAGTTGGAATTGAATTTACTTGTTACTGCCAGCGCTTAAGCCCTCCGGACGTCCGTACACTGGCCACAGTACGAACGTAGCTACAAAGTCCGGTAAAGATGCAGATGATGTTGATGATGATGTGCCAAGTGAGAACACTATCATCTCACTTTCCCTCATACTTCGCCCCGTTCGTTTGCACGAACCCCGAAGTCGAAGTGTTAGGGTTTTCGAAAATTTGAAAGATGACTCTGCGTTCCATGCTTTTACTCCTACCCCACAAACCTAGCTCCTGGACACACACTAATTGTGAGGAAATTGAAATTGTCCTTCGGTTGAATTACGGTCACCGGTCTGTGGTGGCATTACAATCACCGGCACGGCACGGTACCGCAACGAAGTGAACATCACATGGCACACACACATCCTTGATTTCTGTGCACCGAGGAGTGAATCCGTTTCCCGGAAAGATATTTTGAGATGCTTTTACTTGTGGAAGTGGAAGCTCAACATCATTTTTGGGAGAAGGGGAACCCAAAAAACGTAAACAACCCAGAAACGGAAGCCAAGAACCGACCAAGCAACCGCCCGTTTTGGCTCCACTGGAACAGATGGTATGCTGGCATTCAGAGTACACCACTGGAGCTGGACTGGAGCTGCAAATGAAACCATCGAGCTGCATGGATTGAGAATTCCAACACCCATTTGCTCCCATTCCTCCCGGTACGATGGTGCAGTTTGCGGCGTCATCGTTCCTGGACATCCGGATGTCCGGATCCATTTGGCGTTGCTGCTGATCCATTCGATTATTCAAAACGGAACGAATGATAATACATGCGGCGCGACATGCCGATGACTGTATGAGAGCCCCGGCACCGGCAACGTTTGCTTCGTTAAAACCGATTTATCAGCACCACCCAGCATCAGGACAGTCTGGCGGTCCCGAACGAGAATGCATTCATTATCGGCCCATGACCGATGTTGCAGGCGGCAGATAAAATCAATAACGCAACTTCGATCCGATTGAATTGCAGCCAAACAAACGATTTAAATCAGTCGGCGTAAAGTATCTTAAAGCCATCACTGAGCGTTCACAATTCACGGAAAAATGATTGCTGGCAACATTTTTATGTTGACCACCAATTACACTTCTCCCTGCCAATAATTCATACTTAACGAAAGCATTGATTTACAGCAAGCAAGCAAGTAAATGAGGCCTTCGATGGCAACGTTTGCCGATCGGATGGAAAAACGATGATTTACCGCGCCGTGTGTCTCGGTGTGCGTTGTATCAAATAAACAGCAGCAGGAAATGCAGAACCATTCAGCTCGGCTCGGCTCATTTACACTCTCGAACACCGCACGGATGCCAGCATGTTGCTGGGAACAGGTTGACTAAAGCGTCAACCACAGTGTTCCCGGTGTCTGCAACAGCACCACCAGCAACCAACCGAGCATTCCTGCAGATGAATTATGAATTTCTTCACCCCCAAAACATTGACGTTGCATTCCGTCCGGACACCGGTGGGATTACAGCCCCCCTCCCCCACCCCCCCGCGATGCCGTGCCTTTGAAGTGCGTCCGATTCGCCGGAAGATTCGCTCACTCCAACTCCGGTACCGGGCGGAAAATCTTACGAGGAAGGATTCGTTTAATTAATCCTCAACCCGGACCGGGGGCTTCACGACGGAGGCATCGCGAAACCGGGCCGAAACGGGGCCAGGGAGACCGCGTCCGTCTAACCGCGGCATAACGCGCCGAGGATGCCGTCGAGGAGCAAGCGGTTTTGTGTTTGTGTTGGCGTGACACTTTGGCACCGGGGCGTGAAAAATCTCCCCGAACTGAGACAACATCGTCGTCGTCGTCGTCGTCGCTGTCGCTGACGAAGATTTGTCGTTGGAAATAATTTACGGATCAAAAAGGATAAACCATCCGTCAAAATGTGGGGGAAGGTGGTTTAAAGGAGGGGGAGGTTGTCTGCATCGTGCTGAAGACTGGCTCCTGCTTCCCAGGAAGATGAATATAGCGTCGGATACCGGAAGTTCTAACGGGGTTAACGGTGTCAAAGCCATCGTTTCGCATGCCATGGTATCGTGCTCTCCCTTTTCTCTAACCCTCTAAAGGCTAATAAATATTAATGAAATTAAACATTCAACAGATACCTGGGAAAAGGTCCTGAACCAGGGATGAACCAGCTCTAGTGTGGTTGCACCGCTCCTTCGCAAAACAGGATACCGTGCCACTGATGTGTCGCTTGCAGGCGCTGCTTCACCCTCAATTAACGTTTGCCACTTGAAACCTTGGAGCCACTCTACCACTCTCGATAACGCTCAACCACACACACGACACGCACATACACACGCGAATGGTGGTTTTACGCGGATCTGCCACCGAGCTAAAGCGCTATAACCACAGGCGCTTTTTTAACAACCGCTTTTAATCACACTCATTACACTCATCATTATATGGTGGTCGCGGTGGTCGGGGTGGATGCGGTGGCGTGACTAATCGACCAAATCGAGATCGAGCATTCGAGCACCGATTTCATGCCCGGATTGTCAACACTAATAATGGTAGCGGTGCGTGCGCGGTTCTGCTGCGTGATCGATTGCCACCGATCGTAGCGATCAGGGTGGGGGAAGAGAATTCGAAAGGATTTCTACCTTTTTTTTCAGAAAATTTCCTCTGTTTCTTTGTTGTTTTGCTAAGTGCACTCTCACTGGCTTCAGTTATTCGTTTTCGTACCGCGACCGATCGTCGCTTTCAATTTTCAAATCTTCCTTACGATCGCACCCGTTATGCGAAGTACAAAACGGCGACGGAATCACCCTCGATCTAGTGTGCCGCTGGCACTGTCAATGCGTCTGGCATCAAACGACGATTGCATCCGTTCGCTACCGCGAATCTTTTAAAACCGCAAATGTTCACAAACAACGATCATCAACAACCATCAATGATGAATCGCGGAAGAAACACCGAAAACACTAACTAACGAATGTCAAACCACGCGACTCCACGTACTCTAGCTGGAGTTTGAGATGATTGCGAGTGACGGTAACGCGCGTCCGTTGCTTCCGAGCGAAGTAGACCGACTGCCTTGAACATCTGCGATGCCGATGACGTTTGCTGTTGCTGCTGCTGCTGCTCGGGCGATGGTTACTACGATGGGTTAGAGGGATAGGTCCGTTCGTGTCGTGTCGCGGTCGTGCGGATACACTCGTTCGTTCGTTCGTTCGTTCGGATCGCGTTCGGTTTGTTTTTATGCTCGCTACCGGCATGCGATGGAGGCGCCTAGTGCTCGGCGCCGTCAACTACTTTTACCAGCCGCCCGTTGGTCTCTGAAAGACGACGGCCAACGCGGCTAAGGCTAAGAGCGGTGTTCTCTCTCTAGCTCACTGATTCGGTAGCAGCTGAGTTTTCCCCTATTGTTGCTAACGGTTGGTGTTGGTGGCCGCTTCGAAAGGAGGGTAAACCGGATGTTGCTCTCTGCGCGTGGTCCTTCTGCGCATTCGCTCGCAGCACGAAAACGGAGAGCAAAGGAAGGAAGAGGAGAAAAAAAAAACACAGAAAAGGCAACATCATCCAAAGAAATGCGTGTAAACAGTGGAGAAGCCAACGACAGCAGCAACAGCAGCGGCAGTAGCAGTGTGAGTTGTGCTCACGTTACGCCCGCTTGCCAAGGGAATTGGTTGGTGGTTTGGTATGGGATGGAAAGGTGCCAATTTCTCCATGGAGCGGCGCGCACGAGCCTGACGGAGTGTATTGCTGCTGACAAGCCGTCTCGCTCGCTCTTACTCTCTGGAGAAATGTTTCTTCTGGAGCTCTGGGGCTGGATGTGGGAGGTCTGTGTCGAAAATTTCCCACGCAGATGAGAAGGACGCATTGTGCCAAGCTGGGGCGGGGGGAGGGGAGCGGGATCGGAAGAAATGGAAATAAAAAATAAATATATTCACTTTGGGAGTATTTACCTCGCCACCTGAATGTCACCGACCCCCGTTGCCCACGCCTCGGCCTCGGACCGCGAGTGACGCGTGCTGTTTTGCAACATGATGGATAGCTGTCGGGTCGTTAGATTCGGTTGTAATTTACGGAACGGTTCGCTTCGCTCGCTTCGGAGACTTGGTTGATTTCGCACGCGCGCGCCACGTTGCAGCATCCGTTTTCAACATCGTGCTGGCAGGCGGACAGACATGCACTGAAGGTGGTTGAAAGCACTATGCATCGTTGCCAATATGTGGTAGCTGGCATCAGATAATTAAACAGAAAAATATCAACATTGTAGGTATGTAATATAACATTTAAAAAAGGAAGACATTGCTGAAAAATAATCTAAGAAAGTGAAGCTGCTAAGAGAGATAGTAAATCCCGATATAAAAACGTGTAAGTTATTGTTCATATTTTTCATTTGCATATTAATTTGAATTCGAAGAAGACATGGTTGATTTATTAATTAAACATCTTATCATTTCAATAGATTACAATAAGATGTTGTACAATGTAAAATGATATCTGAAGATTCTATAGACCTTACTAAAATTGTTTTTTTTTGTTCTGTACGATAACAAATGAAACAATTTGATGTAAACAATTATCATTTACGATAAGCGTGATATTTATTTATTTTTTTTTTTCGTCAATAATTATTAGCCAATAGTATCTTTTCAAATGGAATAAAAAAGAGTTTGCATATTCAAATAAGAAATAATCTCTATTATAGAAAAATAATGAAAATAGAGGCAACAATATTAATATTAATATTGATGGATCAAAATGAAAAATGTCCAAAATCCCAAAGTTGCAATTTATGTAAGTTCCAATAATTTAGAAGAACAAAACATATAATGCGTTGAGGCCTCTCTCATTAAACATCCCAAATAACATGCATTGTCCTATGTTACAGCTAAAATTGTTCGATTTTTCCCATTTCTCTCTAAACTGTTGTTCAATCGAGAGCATCATACGCATCAGTAGCAACAATTCGTGCTCGATGCGTACCGGAAGAGTTTAACTTTCGCTTCCTTCCGTGAAACCTGCACCTTCTTAACCTCAATGCCACGATTACGTTCTCCGGCTGCTGCCTAAAGGCGATAAATAAATGCTCAACAGGGACAGGGGCCATCTCAGACGGGGCATTGCCTGCATACCATTGCCTGCTTTACGATCTTCGCGGCTAACGGGCATATATCACTCGAAATTACTTTTGCATACATTCCTTTTTTACTCCATTTCTTCCAACCTCCCACGCACCCTTTCAAGGCTTTTGACTTCTGCCCAGCAGATCACACACACACACACACGCATCTCCCGTCCTACAGCCATTGCCTTATTCCCTTTATATGCCCGGTTATGGGCCAACAGTTACCCAATTTTGCGTACCAACGGAGCATCGGCGTCCGGCTCACCAGCCAAAGAGCACGCAGTCCAGTCTCCATAGCGCGCGTGTGTGTGTGTGTGTGTAGGCATTCATCACGAAACGGAAGGCATCGTTTCGTATGTGCGATAAATTTCCCCGATAACTGCCTTATGTTGTCTCCTCCTCCTCGCCGTGTTGCATAGTTCATGTTGTGGTGCGTGCGGAGTGCGTTCACTGTGAGTTTGTGTGTGTGTGTGTGTGTGTGTGTGTGCCTCCTACTCAACTTACTCGCTGGATGCGGATATGGTCTCGAGTGAGATGATTATTGAAGTTGTTTTACTGCTGTCATCTGCACACAAACACACCCTCACCTTCACACAAACACACCTGAAGCGTCAACATGTGGTCGAGTAAATCTTCCCATTTACTTCTTTTCCAATCGATTCCGTTCCATTCCTTTGTCATTGGCTGTTCCGGAGGAAAACAATCACAATAGCCTTCCTTCAGCATGCTCAACATCAGACATTGTAGCAACAAACTATCACTCAATTCCCTTCCGGTCGAACAAACTCTTCTCCTCACTTTCACTCGCACACACTGCGACCGTTGCGTTGATTCATCGTTTGATAGGCCGAGAGTCCACTACGGAGTCCATCTGGAGTTGCTAAACGCCAAATTTACCAACACTGTTGAGGAAACAGTTGAGCTTGAAGGAGCGACCGCGTAGCTCGGCAGCAGATCCCCGGGATCAGAGTTGATTGGATGATTGATTTACGATACAGACTGCACTTGACAGGCCCGGGGGAGGAGCACAGCCACGGATCAGTGATCCGTCCCATCCCAGGACGGCCTCGGACGCATCGGCCTCACCGGGTGATGAGGATGTTCGACGATTGAAAGGTGAAACACCAAACCATGCCAAAAAGGGGGCGCGCGCTCGCACCTATCTCCGGACCGGACCTGCTCCACTGACACCTCGACACCAATCAGCTGCTCCCAATCTTCACTTAATCGCGTGGACCACTTCCCGGGACCGGAACGCAACCCGCGGGGACACTCGAGAAGTCAAGCAGCGCGAGACAAGGTGGCGGTACGATAATTAATCAAAAACTCAACCTCAGCGTCGGCGGAAGGAGACGCCATCGAGCTGGATGGATGGATGGATGGATGGATGGTTGGGCTTTTATCATCTTCCGGGCAGACGGGGCGTGAAAAATTGTCCGACAGGCGACAGCCCGTGGATTCGCGCGTGGACGGGTTCGGCGCTGCGTCGAGTGCTGCGTCAACAAGTTGGCCGGAAGGTTTACTCTAACGTCACGGCGTGTTGTCGGTCACGGGAAAAAAAGGATCCGGGTTTCGCTGAATTTATCTAGCAAATTTTGTAGGACCTCGATGCCAGCAGCGCGCGCGCAGTATGGTGTGGAGGTGATTAAACAATAAAAACAAAATATTCGTAATCGGACACCAGATGTACTCAATACCGAGTTGTTGCTTGCATAATTGGATTAGTGAAGAAAGTAGCTTAGAGGTCCAACAATCAACTGTGAATAAGTTTGCGCTCGAATTATTTAAAGCAACATCGTGAGTCAATCTTGTTTACATAAGCGAGGCGGGGTGGTTCACATATAATGTTGTTCAAGACATGTATGCTTTCCTTTAGTTTCTTAAAAGTTTCTCTTTAATATTTAATCTTCATTACAGTTTCAAACTATCCTTGTAATTGAAAAGATAAACAAAAACTAAATACTATTGAATTTTATTTAAACACAATATTTCAGCGAAATTACCAAATTTTGCAGAAAAATTTTTGCAGCAGAAATATATTACTCTCCAGATGTTTTGCTACAATTACGCAACTATTCGAGATATAGCTAGTTCTCTAATTAGGAATATAATATTAAAGTAATGTATATTGAAAACTCAAAACTTGTGAACTCCAAACGATTTGTTGATCAAATTTGTAAATAGATATCAACCAATTTAATATAATCAAGCGATAGCTGACTTTAAAGATCCAATCTCACAGGATTAAAAGCCACAAAAGGTAATCATTTCATACAAACAATAACAACGAAATGGAGCTGATTACATATTATTTCGGCCCTCTATTTAGACAAGAGTCTACAGAACCATGAAGCTATTCCAAAAACATATTGCACCCACATCACATACCGGTAATGCGAATGCAAAAACCTTATCCAAGGCATCCTCAAGCCACGGTTCTGGCCCAACCCAAGCGCTAACGTGAAAGGAAAACAATTTTCCCGTCATTCTGCAAAAGGCCATCATCCCGCTGGCATCTGTCTGGTTGCCGCGGAATACCGCGCGCCTAACTACCCCTACCCTTCATCTCAACCCATCTCGCGTTCGCGTAAAGATCACCCGAAAACGGCATCGGCATCTTGAGCACTTTTGTGGCTAAATGTTACAGCATTTATCATCACGCGCCACGCTGCTGTTACGGTTGTTGAGACCGTGTCTCCGGTCCGTGAGTTTCCCCTAAGCTGCCGTGGGAAACATTATGCGGGTTGGGTAAATATTATCATTGCCAAATATGCTTCCCGCCATATCGCCCCCGGGCGGCGGCAATGACGGCGGCAACGACCGAGCGGTGAAGCGATTTAAGCCGCTTCGTTCCGGAGGAGTAGATAGCAGAATAGCAGGAGGTGATACTTATAATCTTTCGCGGCACAATCGAATAGAGTCGGTGACGGTGGCGGAAATGTGCAAATAAATCTATGCGGCTAATTCTGGCTGTCTGTGTGTGTGTATGTGTGTTTTTGGATGGGAGAGGGGAGAAATATCAGATCCCAGAGAGGGAAGGAGTGATAGACAGTGAGCGCTTATGGGTGTGTGTGTGTGTGTTAAGTCGAATCTGAAAGCATGCTCCATATGTATTTAGAAGGCAGAAGTGGCGTCAGGCGACATTTGTGGTTATATTGACTTAATTAATGGAAGGATGGCACACTTCTGGCCCGTTCCTTGGTAATAAACACGTCCCGAAAAGGTCAAATCATAAACGGGAGCATGAGTGAAGCGGATGGCTACGAACGTTGGATATGAACTGCGTCGTAATTGATTCGTAATGTGGATCCAATTATTAGCTTCGCTTTAGTGACGTTACATGATTAATTAAAAGACTCGCAAAGATGTTTAGTTAGTGATGGTATATTATTTATACAATCTTCAACAGCATTTTCAAGTGATTTGGAACAATTTCGTAGGAACACGTAGGAACAATTTCCTCAATTTTTTGTTGTTTTATTATAATATTTCGTGATGAGTATTCTTCAAAGAAGTTAAATATTTTCATTGCATCAATTACCGTAAATAAACGAAGCTCCGCCGAGCACTGTTGGTACAGAGGACTGCACCATTCTACTGCTACATCTTTAACCAGAGCTAATTAAGTTACACCCTGATTGAGTATATGGTAGAGCAATTCGATCACCAGCTCATCGCAAGGGGACGCAAAATTTGATCCAACGTTAACCCAGATTCACTCGACAGTCCCCCAATCCCAATTCCAACATCATTATTATGTTATCGAATACACCATCACACTTGTCCCGGTCCCGAGAGAGAAACTCGGCGAAAGAAGATTGCTGCTGTTTTGCTGCTGAAAGACATTGATCCGAAAAGTTGTGCCCCGTGCCCTTGCATCCGTGTCTCTCCGGCTCCGGCAAGGATGCGTACGGAAGGACAAACGCTCAATAGCCGATAGCTGACCAAACTACGAATCTCTTCCATCATCCATCGCCCCTACCAGATCCAAATGCCCCTCCCCCAAATAGCAGAAGATACAAGTAATAATGTAATAATAGAATAAAACCAATCAAAAATCAATTTGATAGCCTCTCAACCGCTTCACGTTGTTATGCTTGGCGCCCTTGGGACGCACACTTGGGGGGCGAGGGAGAGAGAGAGAGAGAGGGAGGAAGGGAGAACGATATCCGATAGCCGGATGTCGGTTTGCGTTTCGGTTCGGTTCCGGGTTTTTCGCCGATCGTCGATATGCCGCTTTCATCCAAAGGATTGCCGAAGCTAACTAAAGTCTCGCTCGTACTCGCTGCCGCTTATGACGGGATCAATATCATCTTTCTGTGCATCCCCCCCCCCCCCTTCCGCCGTGACCAATGGCCTGTGTGTGTGGCTCGACCAAGGAGTAAGCGAGTGATATGGTTTCCGGCTTCGGTTTTTCTCCCCAGGGGGGGGACCCGGATCACCATGTATCACCGAAGCGAATAGCGAAGGCCTCAGAAACAAAGGAGATGTCGATGTGGAACCGAGAGGAAAAAATAGAAGGAAAATTAAATAATAAATATTAATCTTCTCCGGAGGAATCTTCAGCCCGAGCGCAATACCCGTTTCGATCGCTCGTCTTCGCTCTGGTTCTCTGTAATGCAGTTATTGGCAGTGGCGCCAGGGTAGAGGGAGGTATCAATGTTCGATGTGAGATTGGCTTCGATTGACCTCGCTACCCTTTGGCGTTGGCGTGCAGTCTTGGGCATGAGGAGAACAGGCCACAGAAAGGATGATTAAAGTGTCGGCCATTGAGCGGCACGTTTGAGAAGTTCCAGCGTCTGGCATCGTGGTCAATCTACCGCACAAAGGCCAGCCGGTGGCCTGCGGTGCCAAGGAGTCGAAAACTTCAAAATGACGTGCACCGTGAATGCATCGTTCAAGGGGCGAAGGGACATTCAAGATTTCTCAAAGGAGGCGAGATGTCAATT
The DNA here is from genome assembly GCF_943734745.1 of Anopheles darlingi. NCBI lineage: Eukaryota > Metazoa > Arthropoda > Insecta > Diptera > Culicidae > Anopheles > Anopheles darlingi. The sequence continues at coordinate 51,952,127 of NC_064875.1, forward strand.
ACTTGCCACCGCATGGGAAGGACGGTCCAGCTTATCAACACTTCCAATCATTTGGGAGTGGCCAGCGCAAATGGGGGTTACGGTGTAAGTGACTGCTAGCACGTATGGAATGATATGTTTTCTGGCTTTTCGTAAGTTAAGGGTGTATAAAATTTTGAATATATTTAACACTCCAAATACTATATTTTTATGAAAGTGAGGAAAACGTAAATCTGTTATTGAACCTTCGATAAAAACAAAAATCTTGCCTATTTTAATACCCTTTATAATCCACCTTTTGGAATTTCCTTTTAAAAAAATGCAATTTTCCTTATGCTTGTCATTATAATTTATACCTCTTGCAGTCTGCTGAATGTCTGTTGTTGATAAATCTTTTGACATATTGGTTAAAAGTACTTTATTATTGGTATTTTATTTTAATATAGAGGATTTAAAAAAGGTCCTGAATAAATTCGGTAAAACGGTTTGGAATTTGATTCGATTTTAGAGTTCGCATGTGTTCTTTGATATTTTCCTGTGGTTGTCTTAGTGAAAGTATTCATTTATTTACCATTTCTAACAGATAATGTTATGTTAATGGGGTATCAATGTACTCATATGATTTTATATAATTTTTTATTGTGTTGCAGTTCGTTTTAAAAGTCATTTTGAACAGCAACTTAAAAACAAACACACAACTTAAAAACAAACATTGTGTTTTGGGATGCTAAAGCTTAGAAATGGCATACATTTTGGTCAATATAATTATTTCGAGCGAGCTTTTGATTCAATTTTGACGACGAAATCAATAAATGCTTTCTGCCGCTCTCGAACACAAACATGCAGTACGAGAGCCTCTCGAAGGACGGCCTCACACACACGCGTACACACACACTGCCACTGTCACTTATCATTAGTATCCGATTATGCGGGTGCTCGTTAGGCAGTGCCGATCGGTCTGATGGCTTTTCGACTGCGATGGCCGACGCCCCCCAATGCGCATGTTGCCGGAAAAATGGCTGGAAAAATGCTGCCAAAAAGAGGGCCTCACCACGTTTTGGGTGACAACTAAATTTGAGTCCCGCGCGAATCGCGATACAAATAAATAAACCAATCTTCGTCCACCCTTCTACTCTCCCGTTCACCTTCTATCGGGTAACAAGATTGTCTCTGTAGCGAAGAGGGCGAATGAATCATCGATGGGTCCGTGGCGGCACTCGCACTCGAAGCCACTATTTGCCACTTTCCCTGCGGCCTCGCTGGTTGCCTGCCTTGGACTGCAAAAGCAACCTTCTGCGAAGGAGCGACACATTTGCAGCAGCAGATATCATTACCGCGTTGGCGGAAATGGCGCATGGAAGCGAAAAACGGGGCACAGGAAATATGCTAACCTACATCCCCATCATCACTACACGCTACGCAACGCAGGGGGAAGGATTCGCCAGCCCCAAAATGTTTGAGGCTGGCTGCTCGTACCGAAAAGCGGGATGACCGGCACGCCGTTTACAGCTGTTATCAATTTGCTGTAATAAAATTTTATGCCACGAGCACACACACACACACACACTCACTCGCAACAACAACAACGACAGCAACCCACCTCCATAAAAATGATACGACAAAATGATGTTTTATTTAACGGCGACCTTCGTCCCTGTTCGTTCGTTCGTTCTCCTGCTTTTCTCTTTCCGCTTATGCTACTACTTCTCTACGGAGGAGTTCCACTATTTCGAGTCGAAAGAGAACTCGCCAAGCACCAGAGCGCATTGGTACCGAGCGATATGTTTTCAATAAATATGGCCGGCATGGGGTGAAGGCATGCAAAAAATAAAAATGTAAATGTGATCATCGAGCCGTCCCGTGGCGAGAAGATGCTGCTCGTGAGCTCCCTTTTTGTTGTTTTTTTTTTCTGTTCCCTTGTTTACCGTGCAAGCGATCCCGAACTGGCGTTTTGCGGGACCCCGGGTGGTCACAGATTCATCCCGGTGCCTCTGCCTCGAGGAAATAGATTGCGATTGAACGTAGAACAGATTCTCTTCTCGATTTTTTCCTGTGTCCTGATCATTGGAATGTGGAGTGCGTGGTCCCTTCTCCTTTCCTCCTTTCCCCATCCCTTTCGAAGCGAAACGACCATCAACGACCATCCCCCAGGTGTACGCTTACGGAATGGTCCCTTCCTACGATGATCACCGTATGTCCAATGGCCAATTTAAGCAAATCGAATGAACTCCGGGACGGAGAGCCCCCTTTCTCCCCTTCTTGCTGGACGTCGTCCTTTTGCTCCTTTTTGCAGCTGAACCCCACCGAGTGGGGGGGGAGCCCGGTATGCTGCCATTCGTAGTATCGGCGCCCGGAGACCGACGAGTCTCATGCAAAACTTCCTTCACGCCTCATTTCTCCCCGGAGGCTAGGGTGTGTTGGGAAAAGTATTCTCGACCGACCACCCCGAGCCACCAGCAAACCCGGAACTGCTGAGACAAAAGTGTGAAAATGAAGTTTTCCCCACTTCTCGGTCGCCCCTTGGCCTCAAGGAAGAGAAGGATGGTGGGTGGTTGGTTCGGCGGCCCCCTTGCAAGGCCCTCCGTTGGTCGTGAACGTCATCGAGAGAATGTAAATTGAGTGTAAATGTAAAAGTTAAATCACAATTCCCGACCAAAAAGGAGACCCCTTTTCTGGCTGCCTAGAGGGTCCCGGCGGTGGAATTGGGTTAGTGGTGTTCCCCCCTTCCCCCAGGGGGTGCCCCCGGGTGAGGTGTAAAGGACGAGGGGTTTTTGGAAGGAAACTTTGCTGGCCGGAAATTTTTCTCCCGGGGACGATAGTAAATGGTTTTCAGTGCTTTCTTCCTTCCAGTTGCTCTTTTTCTTTTCCTTTGGTATCGAGTATCGACGATGTTTCGATTTGTCGAAATCCGATTCTTCCGGAATGGCCGAATGGGAGGATGGCAGGATGGAGGGGGGGGGGGGCATGTCGTCTCTTGAGTTAGTGCTTTCGTGTTCGAGCGAAGCTCCGGGCGATGGTGCGTGTGAACGATTACGAACGTCGAACGTTCTCTGGACTAGAAGGGGGCAGTTCTATGTGCGAGGTGAGTGCTGGACAACTTGTTTCTTTCATTAGTTTCTTGTTGTAACATTAATCAACGATTTGTGATCACGGATCAGAGCGTTTGGCATAAATGATGGGATGGTTTTACATGTCCTTACGTTATTTCAACAAGGTCTGTAAGCTCTCGTCCTACTTATTGAAACTTTAAAGTATCAATTGAACGATTATGTTAAAGTGTATTGCATTCTGCATCAACTGTAGTTGATAATCGTCTTTTCAGTGCCTCGTTTTTAACAATTTTTCGCACCTCTTTACTGTTAGTGAACTTCTTAAAATTCCATCCCACACACAACACTCTTTAGAATCGCTAATCGATCGGATAAAATAGTTTTAGATTATAGACGTTACAAAAACAATACTCAATTAAAATTTCTCGATATTCTTATACCAGAGCATCAAATAACACAACAGCAAAAATCCATCCAGTTACATTTTCAACAAAAATAATACATATTTAGTTGCTGTTTAGCACTTAATACGATGTATTAAATGTAATAACGAACTAAATTAACTTCTCATCTTTGTCGGAATTATCTTTCATAAGTTGTATTTCCTTCAACTAAATTGATAAATTAACCACTGATGATTGATTTAAAAAAGAATCTTTCATTAACTCCAATATATAACAGAAAATAATTAAATTGTTTGAATTATTAATTAGTTCGCTAAATGATAGTTAACTAGTTCCCGATATCAATGTAAACACGAAACTAACGATTCCCTTATTTTATCCTTTAAAAACTCCCTAAAGGAAATCTTTAACATGCTTCACTCACTGTCTTCGAATGCAAGGAATTTTACATTCCGCCTCCTCACAAAAAAAACCCTCTTCAACATCCCGCCGTATCGATTTCCTTCCGATTCAACTGTCGACGGTCAACGGTTTTGCGTCATTTGCTTTTCCCACCCCGACGCACAACCGATGCCGCGTCCCGTAAAATGGGAAACCATAAGTCACGGTTCACGGGAATCATTTCTTTCTCCGGTGGCCAATGGGGGTACCCATTTCCCATTGACCTCCGACTGCGTGCCAATCGAAACGCCGAACTGCTCTCCACAGGTCGATAACCGTCGGACTAGTCGGACTCGATGATGCGACAGGACGTCCTTCGCTCAAGAGTCAGCAGCAACGAAGCAACGATGAAGATACCGCGACAGAAGGACTTCTCGGTTCTTGCCACCGCCACCACCACACTCGTTACCGATACTATCGGTGTGGGTGTGTGGGTGTGTGTAAAAGAAAGAAATGATGTCACGTATTCGAAATGATTTTCGTATCATATGGAATCATAATAAGTATGCTCTCGCCCACGTTCTCATACCGTACGGAGCGAGCTCCAAACCACGAAAGATGGTGTTTGTGGCGGTCGGACGTCGTCCCCGTGTGTCGTCGCATTACGGAGCGCCAGCGTGCGCGTAGACAATCGCCACCAAATGCGTCGTCCTGCGGCAACTCCATCGGGAGTCATCCTCGGGAACACTCACCAGGAACAGCCCGGTCCCTACCTCCGTGCCGCTCGTTGGATGGAAATTACGTTGGCGAAATATCGAAACTCAACGATAGCGTAACAAGACAAGATCCTAGTGGAATGTAGGGCACGCGAGACCGAGACCGAGACCAAGACCGAGACTGAAGGAGAATACCGAAGGCAAAGGATGATGATGATGATGAGAAGCGACGGAAAGCGATGGAAAGCGACCGTCCTAGGAAGCAGTGGCGCAAGCGGCAAGGGCGAGCTGAAAGAAGCGAAAGTTAGGTGAAAAGTGAAGAATGGTGAACGTTCGCAGCGCCGGTTCTCGGGCGGTCTGGCCGTGGACTGAACGAAGAGGATGGAGGATGGTTTGCGGAAGGGGAAATGGAATTGGCTCGTCGGTTTGGTTTGGTTTGGTTTGGTCTGGGTTTGGTGGCCTCGAGCTGGTCGAATGCAATTCTCTTGTAAAGTGGTTGAAATAGCTTTCTGCAATCTACACGCGCCGTGGCGCTATGGGAGTAGGATGCGGTGCGTCAAAATACGACCATGAAAGTTCGGTAACAACACAGTAGCCATTGTTTTTGAGGTGAAAGTGTTTCCCTTGTCCGACCGGAATATCCTAAAAGCCCAAGAGAATATCAATATCCTTTCTTAAAAAATTAAATAGTGAATGTAAAATGTTGTAACAATTTGTTTTATACCCAAGAAACATTATATCCACTATGCAGTATGAGCATCATGCTTCCTTGGGACACATTCTTATGCTTTACCATCTCCTGAGGATCTCCGGCGGTGCTGGTGAAAGGCGTACGCGTTCTGCGACTCCTTCCAGCCATACAATGAACACGATGAACAGGGAAGATGATATTGTTCTGCTACGTGATATTCTTATCTGGCACCTTACGCCCCATCGGACGAAGCTCTAGCCGGCATATACCTCCGGCCCTGGCAATGCACCCCTTCTCAGCACCTCAGCAGCTCCTGCTCCTGCGAGGCATGTCGTCGCTTTCACACGGATCTCGGCTTTCCGAAAGCGCACCGAAGCGGCTTCCAATATGGGCCAAAGTCGTTCTATTTCAATTAGTTATAATATATATTTGTCCTGGAAGACGACGCCTCGTTTACACTTGCACACACACACACACTACTGTGAATGCCGGGGCGCTTCTCAGGACGCGTGCAGATTTGCAATCCAGCGAACGTGACCTTTGGTGCGCCAGGCTGGTTGTAGGTTGGTGGTTGTATGCTTCGAGATTGACTATTTGATCTTTAAGCGAAGCAGCTGATTCTCATATGCTCTTTATGCTGGAAGTCAACGCTTCCATATCAATCTCATTTAGATTGGCTCAAGAGATTTTCTCTTGGAATTGTTCTATAAAATCGCTATAAAATATTATTTAAACGTCCTTTCATACCACCACACACCGTTCCATCGGCACCACATGACAATAAGTGTAATGGACGCTTCCATCGTGCCACTCCCCACACCCCAGCCCAGGTCACGTCACGGTACAATCTCCACTCCATAAACAGACATTGAAATTCGATTAAATGCTAACGTTTTCACAAATTGCTGCTCACAAGTGACACCTTTACCCGCTTTGGCCACCCGGTCCTCACACATACACACACTCACACACACTAAACGCCCTTTCAATTAACCCCCGACCTGCGGTGCCCTTAGAGAGCATGTACGGACACCACGACGGGTGGTATCGTCAACCCCTCCTCCCAACCGGCACATCGGTACCACGCGGTTTTTGGGATGGCTTTCCAGGGTTCAATCGGGGCATAAATTATGTATACACCTCTCTCTCTGAGCTGGGTCGGGTGCTCCCACCAGCGAAGGGATGTCACCAGCGAGTTGGGTGTTCAATCATTATCAATTAATAATCAATTTGGTGAATAAATAATTATCGCTGCTTCTGCTGTTGCCACCGTAACTGTTGTTGGTTCCCTGGTGTTTACGGTAAATGCTCGTACCATCGTACAGGTTTGGGTCTTGGTTTGGGCTAGTGGCATGTCATCTCTGTCTGCATCAAGAAACAATAGAAACATCGGCACGTGCTGTGCTCGTGCAATAGCAATCAGTAGAAAGTATCGGTTGGAGTGGTTTGTTCGGGAATTAAGTTTACTCCCGACATACAATGCTGGCCGTTTAATCCAATCGTGCAACAAACAAGAGACCGGCAGGGACGTATGTGTGTGTGTGCGTAATTTATTTTCACAAAAACATTCATAAACAATAAGAAAACCATTTGTTAAAGCGAAAAAATATGAGAAGCATATCGAAATGGCTTCAGGAGCAGTTCTATCAGCTACAATGTCCAGCAAAGGTTTCAAGCGACTTTTGATGTTGAATTTGAGTGTTCTAACCTACACACAGCCATACCTCTCAACGAAACTAGAGCACATTTGGCCGCCGCATAGCAAAACCTGTTTACCTTTTGCTGAATCGAAAAGCGAGGAATCGAAGGAGCGAGAAAGGAGTCCAACGTCACATTTAGGTTGAGCTCGCAAATGTGACCCGTTCTACGCCATTACATTCCATTTCCGGTCTGGTGAAACCGGCTACGAACGAACGCGAACCATTTATCAACCTCACCTACAGACGCCTGTGACGCCTGTGACGTTGTTCTATGACGCTCCAGTGGTGGCCCCATTTTTTGGTTCGCTTTTTGGGGAGTGTAACTTCATTGAAGGGCTCGTCAGGATCGATTTACAAACATTTATCGAAAGATTCTATCGAAACCCAGAATATAAAAAGAACAATTGAAAAGCAACCCCAATAATGAGCTTCTTTCTACTGTTACTGTTCCGACTGGAACTCACTTCCGGCTCCTCTCCACTGATCTTTGCCTTTTTGTGCCTGCCGCTTCGCATTAACAACGAATCGATCAGAGGAATCGGTATCGGACGCCACTTCAAGACAATGAAAAGAAAACCCCAACCTCGCCCGCCTCCCCATGGTTCTCAGGTGCAAAAACTTCACACCAGCAGCACTGGTAAAGTAATTTAAGTTTTATAAATTTCCTGTCAAGTTGTTACCCTCGTTGTTGTTCGCTCTTCTGTCCAGTTCGCCTTTCGGTGGGAAGAAGACGACGACGGATGAACTATTGTTCCAAACCGGCTAATGGCAGGATAAAGGGTTGCTCTTTCGCTCGATGTATGTGTGTGTGTGTGTGTGTGGGTGGGTGGCGCGGCTACCTGAAATAAATTATGGCCATCAGGATGGAAGACTCCGCCGAACAGCAGACCGCCGAACGTCTGATGCAATCGTGCAATGCGGTATTGTTGCGATGGTTGAGACGGTTAAGGGGGGAGTCGCGATGCCACGATAAGAACGTTGAGAGACCTGTTTACAATCTAGCTTGCGTCTAGGTGGTGGTTTTTCACCGCTCAAGCTCAAGTGGAGCACACTCCGCCACCGAACACCGCATGGAATGGAAAGTTTTTGTGGTCGTGGCGTGGAGACTGCGCTGGCACCCAACACCAAGCTCATTTACACTGCTGCACACAAAAACACTAGCAATGCGATTTCTGCAACCATTCGATAGTACAGATGTTGTTGGAAAATGTGAAATGTTTCGTTTGAGGTATTCCAATTTAACTATTATTTGTTGAGCAGCTACATTGCAATTTCATAAATATCTTTGAAGTGATCTCTTCGTTTAAAAAAATTTATTAACAAACCTTCTAACAGTCCAAGTAAGCCAACGACATCGTGATGCGCAAGCGACGTTGCTCACAGCTTTCTCGCTCCTTGGCGTTCCGGAAGGTTCGTTCGATATTCCGCCTTCGGCCAAGTCTCAAGTTCACACACACACACACACCCACAAGCAACGCACAAAACATAATGGAATCCAATAAAACTTTCCTATAAATACTAATTAATTTTCTTTGTAAAAGTTTAATTTCTTCTCTCTCTCTCTCTATCTGGGCCACCGCCAGGACACGATTGTGTATTGTCTTGCTATCCCCCGGGACGGTTGTTGTGCTGGAACGACCGAGAACCGTGATTTCCTGCGGAACAACCGGTCCTTACAGGCAATCGGATTTGCTCGGAGTGCTAACGGAGGGATACAAAACAGCATCACCATCGCACCGACAGCACCGAGTGATTAGTGCAGTTAGTCAAGAGTGAGATTTACGATTGTACTTTTCATCGTTCACCACCACCGCCGCCGCCACCGTCCCGTCTCCCGGGACATGACGAATGATGGCGATTAGGACCGACGTTGTACTGTGCCCACGAGGCGTTCCGTTGACTACCACCACTACCAGCGCACAGCTATTGTGCCGCCAGCACCAAGATGTACGAGCTGATCAAGGAAAATATTGTTCTTTTCATGAAAACCACCTTGGAACACACTTTTCGGAGAACACCTCGAACCCTTTACGTTCCCTTTCAGGGTGGACTCTAGAAAAACAGGATTAGATTTTCGCACCTTCCTTTGTGTATGTGTGTGTGTGTGAATGTAAATCCTCGGTCCCGGTGGCACACTGCCCCTTGTTTGCTCTCAAACACCTCGATCGAACCAACGGCACTATTCCACGGACGGGAGGAGGCAGTAAAGGAGGGTTTGTTTACCCTTTTTGTGGTGCTCTGGCGGTTCCTGCTGGTGGCCATCCTCACCTCGGGTAACGTATGTATCGGTATCGCCAACACCACTGGATGGCCGATTGTGTTTGCCTTTTGGTCGAGATTATGCTCAACCGGGAGCAGGGAGGGAGGGAGAAGACCGCATACCGGATTTGCATGCCGATATGAACGATACTCCAACCTCCACGTACGTTGTGTTGCCTACCGATAATCTACTTACGATTACGCAAATCAGCCTTCCTCGGGGCCGGTTCGATGTTGCAGCCGGGCTAAAACACTGTAGAAGCTCGCGGCTCGGTTATGTTGCCACATAGTTTGCAACCGAAAATGGAAACCCTAGCGGCTTACTGGCTTGCCCTTGGACTGGCAACTCACTTCCGGAGGATTATTAGCAACAGAGAGACCCCCAGTCAGAAGCCAGAATCCAATTAACTAATTACAATTATGACGACGACAAGACCGACCGCCTGGCGATGTGTGGGTGTGCCGGGGTGTGCCGAGATGCCTGCTGTGGTGCTGGAATCATTAAAGTTTCTTTCCCGAACAGATGGCTGTCATGTCGAGTCGCGACGGGATCTCAGCGCTGTCTTCGGCTACTGACGTGTGGCGAACGCACTTCACGAACACGAAAAGGGCTCTAATTAAGTTCACGCTGCGCGAGCAACAATTTACCGCTCGCTACCAACGCGCTTCGTGCCCAGTCGTTGATCGGAAGGATAATGGTACTCCGTACTCCGTGCTCTGGGCGAAAGGCCTTAT
>NC_064875.1:51964541-52009541 GCF_943734745.1 Anopheles darlingi
AAAAGTAATAATCGCATTTAGCGCCCTTTTTGCAACCCGGAGGAAAGGATGCACACCAACGCCGCCAACGCGACAGGGAGTCGGGGCAATTGCAAGTGGCTCTCGCTAAAGATAGTATCACTTCCAGCAAGCATATGCCTCAGGGGCAAAGCATTGCTAGACTCCTCTGGTGGGAGGCAAACAAGAAGCAAGAAATATTCCTTCCGGTGGCAGCAGTCTAGAAGAGAGGCTCCAGAGGCCACATACCGCGTTTGCTGGTGATAAATTTTATCTTCTTTTTTTTACTCCGGTGCATGACGACAGACTGTGGCGCTGTGGGGGGTTTTAATTTTATTATCCTTGTAAGGAGGTATTGCCGAAAATGTCGAGCGGCAACCGCAATAGGAAGCAATGATAGAGCGCGAATGGTTGCATTTCGAGTGAAAGTTTTACCAAAAATTGGATGAAAAGTATAATTTAAAGAAAAAAAATATCTTAAAGGACAGTTGTTGTTAAGATGATTTTATTCTACCTGGCAATCATATTAAAGTATCGGTGAATGATGGTGAAGCGGATTATTTCCGAAGACGCAAACGCTGGCCAGACCAGACCAGAGGCAGTCGATTTTCATCAATATTTAAAACATTTCATCGCCCGCTCATACTTTATATTCAAATCGGATGTGAAAGACAGAACACTGAACTCATATCATTGCAAAAATCCACCTGTCCTATCGCTGTCATCGCAGGTGAGTCGGTTCTTCGTTCTTCTCTTGTCTGTCTCATTTTAGCTGATTTCCATCGCACCGATATTATCATTTCAGTGTCTCACCGTTTGAAGTTGATTTTCTCGGTCTGGTCTCCATCCTTACATCCCAGCCTCCATTTCATGGTGTGCTTCGTCTGCAACTATCAGGTAATGGTTAAGCTACGTACACTCCGTTCGTTTCCGGTTGCCATGCGTTACCCATTTGCCCTATTACCTTCATGATGATGTGTAAGCGAGTGCCAAGAAGGTGAAAATAGGAAAAGCCAAACGGATCGACCTACACGTACCTTGAGTGATTGTCACACGCACGCACGCAAGCACACATATATACACACGTAAAGACGTGTGTCCTACTGCCAAGCTTCTAGTAATTCTCGCGGGAGAAACATAGCCAGAAACACACACACATAGGGCTACGAGGCGATCCCGTGGTGGAATGCAACATTAAATATTCATGTGCACGCATCTCACCGCATCTCGTTCGAGGCGAATAATTTATCCGGAAACAAACAGTAGCTACAACGACGAGGAGGACGACAACGACGACGACGACGACGACGACGATGCCACTTCAATCCTCGCACGCCATTTGTATGCGGGATCGATTTTTATTTTTATGCTGGTTAGATTACCTCGAGCGGCAACATTAAATCCTTCTGTCCCCGGTGGCGGGCAACAGCAACGGGCACGACGTGCGGTCCGGGTGAGCTGGCGAGCTAATTTTGCCGATTGGTTTTGGACGTCTCGAAGCATCGCTTTGATAGTCGATTTCTTGGCCACTTTGGCGGATGAAAGTGGTGCATTGTTGTGCTCACATGTAGTGGGGTAGGGTGGTGGTGGTTTGCTACGCTGCTAGGATTAGCTGATACGAGTCCAATCGCGTCCATACCGTAATTCAATTGCATGTCAGAGCATTATGAGCAACCATAAAAGGTGTGCAGCTGGACGATACGATCTAAACATATGGATTGGTTTATGCTCGATATGCCATTATCGCGACGGAATTCAGATGGAGCAGATAATCATTTTTATGTTTATGTTTAATGAGGGACGTTGTGGTGATGGCAAGTCAACCTACATAGTTGGACGATATCAAGATACTTTGCAACCTGACAGTATAATAGAGCAAACGACTATGCAATATTTTTATTCTGTTTATTTTCAGGCGCAACAACCCAAAAACTAATTTGAACAACACGATAAATGATTTGTTTTATTAATTTTTTGATAAATTATCAGATGTGTACATTATTTATTATGTTTTCATCCAACGAAAGAATTTTCCAACGTTAGCGACACTCATTTTTCAGAACTTAGCAATATGCAAGAGTCCATGAGAGATAATACAACAAGCCAAAGAATCCACATTCGATAATCTAAAAATCTTATTCAATTAAATGTAAATCATGGACCGCTAGCTAACGGTTTGCAGCTAAATTGAAAAAATAAACCACCAATGATTGTAGCAAAAAAAAACGAGAGATTGATCGTTTCGTCGTCCTATTCTTGGTACTTTTTTGACAACATTCGACCATGCCACGGTGGAAAATCGACCATACCAGAGACCAGAGAGTGAGATTAGAATCGATTGCAATCATAACAAGATTATCGCAAAGCCCCTCATTTGCCACACTATTTGTGGGGTAATATAAATGCAAATGTGTCACCATCGCGGGCGCCAGCGTCGAGAATGAAAAATGAATGAAGCATCACACGATCCGTTCCTTCAATCTGGGCGGCCAAGTGCCACGTGTGGTGGTCTCGTAGCTCAACAAAACCAAGGGAGCAAAGGACAAGGGAGTGTCAAGAAAAACTCCATAAGCGGCGACATCCAACCCAGTGTGTGTGTGTTCTGCTTTCCTGCTGGTTCTAAAATATGTTTTCCCCCGTTGAGTGAGGGGAAAAAAAGTGGTTGGGAAAAAGAGTGGAAAAAAAACATCCTCCATTAAGACGGCATCTTCACTCGCCGAATGTGTGGCCGCGATAGTAAAAAATAATTCACTCAAAAGAACAAACACCACACCACGACCTCACGGGGCACACCGGGGTGAAATAACAAATTTGGCCCGACCGACCGACCGCCCGTCCCTCGCTACAAGACGGAACGTTTAGTGCAGAAGACATCGTGGTACGTCTTGGGTACGGCGGACACCGCGACGAGGGCGCCAGAATCGTATTAAGAAGGATAATCTTGGTGCGCACTCGATTTCGCTCTGGTCGCATGGAGCAGAGGAATCCCCGCACTGTTCGCTAAAGGAACGTCCTTGGGTTGGTCGTTTTTGCGGTTATCTGCGTTGCGTTTAGCTGGCGGTTCTCACGACGGTTCGCGGGACGGTTCTTGCATTCTTCGGGCGGTGCCGGCGCCGACTTGCGCCGACAACGAACACAGCGAGCGACTCCGCCGGAATTAATCCTATCAAATAATCGGCTAGATGACAATGTCCTTGTGGGCCTGCTCCTTTCTGGGTCCCGTCATGCTCCTGATGGGGGTACTCGTGCTGCTGCTCGTGCTGTTGGTGTCATCACGGGGGTGCTGCTCCATTTTCTTTACCCTCAAGATGCACCCTCGTACAGGTTGGCGGGCCACAAAAGAAAGCCCCCGCGCAAAAAGACGTTAGTAAAATTCAAATTTGCATAAATTCTACCCCTCCTGCACGCACTGCCATCTCCCCTCCCCGAGCAAGATAAAGGTTGTTGTCGCGTCACGGGGTGGTTCGTGGCTGTGCGGCTTTGTTTTTTGCCTTTCTTCTTCTGCTCGATCCCCCTTCACTGTCTCCGTTTGTTTTCATTTTGGTTACCCTCTGCTGCTGCTGCTGCGACTCATTTTGTTGACATCGAGACCCTCCCCGCCCCCTCTCCATCAGATGGGGTGCTGTGCAAAAGATGAAACGCGAAACGCCGGACCGGCTGGCTGAAGACGATTCACGGAGCATTAGCCCCGCGAGGCGACGGTCCGGGGGATTGGTGTCTGTTTTTCTTGGATTCAAATTGAATTAAAGCAAGTCACCGGGAGCAAAACGAACGGGACCGTGGCCACCGAGGGGTCGCTCGCGAGCTTCTGCTTTCGCCGAGCCGAGGCCGTGCCACGCTTCTCTGTCCTGTGTTGTGCAACAACATACAGAACAACGGAGAAATAGAAGAAGCAAGAAAAAAAACCACCGAAAAACGGATGGTGTTCTGCTTTTGAAGATGGAATTGTGCGCCCAAATTGAGCTGGAAATTCAATTAAACTACCAGCGACCGCCGGGGTCGGTGTCCAGCCCAGCGAGCCGGAAGTGACAACTGTCAGGCCGCTAAGGTTATTGTTTAGAAAATGGTGCCGACGACGGTCAAGCAAGGATCGGTTCAACGCGCAGTGAGAAATGGTGCCATTTTGTTTTGATTATAAGATTTGTTCTAAGCCAAACGCGCGCGAGCGCTTCCGTTAATCCGGCTGATTAATGCTTCATTCAGGGCTTTGCCTGAAGTATTTTTTAATAACTATTTTGAACTTTTGAAGAGGTCTTAACTTTTTAAAAATTAATCGTAAAATATGTTTTAGAAAATGTTATTCAGCGATCAACAGTATGCTTTAACATTAACACTAATGATAAATTATCTTTAAGACTCTTTTCTTTTGAAGGTCATAATGATGATAATGATTCTCGAGTATACTGATCCCATTCGATGCAATTAAACTACCGTTTTATTTACGAAATTATAATGATTTTCTTGATTATTTTTACGAAAAAGCACCATGTCGTAAATTTAAACAAGCATCTAAGAAACAACAGAAGAAAATGAGACCTAATTGAAGTCGTTTTGCGCATCGAAACGAAATTTAGATGACAAACAAGAGGGATCAGAGTACGCGAAAAAGATTACGAACAGTGTGCAAAGGATAATTCAATCGAAAATGTTGAAAAACTGAAGCAACGGACTCGCAATACGCTTAATGCCTGTCTATTATGCCAGTTTGTCACAACATGATTACATGATTACGGACATGAAGCACTGTTTTACGCGTTCAATCTTCGCTCTACTCCATTTATATACCGAAAAGTCCCTTATCGTGCATCTCTCTGTAACACCTCATCAACAAAGTAGTAACTGTCTGCATCTTTCTCATTCGCCTAACTAATTACACTTTCTTCTTTCGTGTACCAGCTCTCATTCGCATCGGAAGTGGAAATGACGCCAGCACGTAGCGACACCCATCCTCCATCAAATCCAACATCTCTCAACACCATATTTAAAGTCCCCTCGGCCCGCCTGCTATGCTGTTGACGATGCAGCGGGGAAAAACACCACCCCCGAAACGAACGCATAAACGATGGCAAAATGAGAAATGGTGTTAAAAAAAAAGCAGGAAGCTGGCGGTCACCAACAGCGGAAGGGCTCGCGCTGCGGCAACACAAACTGTCCCCAAAATGTGTCGCCAAAATAAAACGGCCAAAGAAAACGTAACAGCAAGAGAAAGGGAGAGAGAGAGCGAGAGAACGTCAGCGAGCGAAGCAGACAGCAAATGAGTACTTGATTGATGGAATCGTCCGACTGCTGGTGACAGTTATGAAATGTATGCGATCGTGAGGCGTGTACACGAAAGCCAACAACATGAATGATGGCTGTACAACATGGTCACTTATTTTTCGGTCGGATATATCAGAGCGTAATGGTCCGAGAGTGGAGAAAGTAGGGAGGGATTAGTGGTGATCGGACTTATGGCTTATGTTTTGCGGTTTGTCACATCATGCACGCAGAAAACCGGCGTTGGATTAAAACGAATAAAATACATTCCAAGATGGATCGCTTTTACTGTTTTGCGACAGGACGTCGAAGCTTGCACCGTCAGGGAAGCACCACGCCGGGGAAACACCTTTAATTACTCTTGGACTCGGACCGTTTTGGTCAATTTGTTAATCGTTTGCTGAACCGAACTCCGAACGGAACCGGTGAGCGGTTGGAGTACGGAAAACTCAAAAATCACTTCCACCGCTCTGGGACCGATTAAACGGTTTACGGCCACTTCTCTCCAAGGATCCCGACGACCCCGTTCGGAATGTTAATTTTACCCCCTTTTTGCCGAATCACTTCCGGTTTATCCGGTCTAGCCGTGGCCAAAGAGCCAGAGTTGCCAGAGTGTAAATGCGGGTTGTGGTTGCCGTTCAGGTCGGGTTTTCGGTTCGCAACACAGATTGCCGGGGTGTTTGTGGTTTGGTTCGCCCATTTTCCCGTGGGACGAACTTACGGACGGACCGACCGATAAAGAGATAAAGTGTTATTAGTGTTTTGGTTCGTGATAATGAAAATGATCGGGGTTTGTACCCGCGCGCTGGTTGTGGCTTACGAGCATATGCTCCCTGGTCAGCATTGGGTTTTGTAGTGATTTTTTTTTTGTTTAGATTATCACATCGAGATTGTGGCCAATGTTGGAATATTAATTTCGAGTGTAAAACTTATGGTTTAGAACATTTATGATGTATGAGATAGCAAATCGAAAAGCGGCCGGCCTCTGAATGAATTCTTTTTTTACGGTAAACCATTCGCAAAGAGTCAGAGCTTCACGACCTTAGATATTTTTTAACTTATGGCTTTGGATTGATTTTCCAGATCTCTTATCAAAAAACGCTCTTTTCAAAAATGCATTTCAACTCCCTCCAGAATCTGGAAAATGACAGTCGAATATGGATATAATTATCTAGTAATAGAAAGCAGAATTTTATCTTAAAATAATGTGGATGGAACTGTGTAAATCAGAACAACTGCACACAATAAAATAAAATAAAATTGCACTAAAGAAATGCTGTATATTAGATTCTTTAACAACAAAAAGACCAATAAAGATACGATATTTAGATATTGAAATTCAACAACTTACACTCGTCTTAAATGCTTCAAACTATTTCAAGGAAACAGTAAAATCTCCTCGTTTCGCATGTTTAAAGCAACATTTTAAACTTATCCTTCTCATTGCGGTCATTCCTCTTAAAGTGACCTTCCAGCGCGAAGCTGACCGAATGAAGCAATCAATAAATAACGATTGCATCCTTTTTCCACTCAATTTGACCACCTCACCCCACCGCGCACAACCGTCACATATCGATAACATCCCTGCCCTGCATGCTTCAAGCATTATGGCTTCTTTCTCCTTCCCGCAACAACTTCATCCACGCACACGGTTAAAGGATGTTCGGTGCGTCCTTGAAGGAGGGATTTTCTCTGTTTCCCTTTCATCACATCTTAGCGCCCCCCTTTTTTCTTGCCCCCAAAAACGCAACACCTCGGATGCGTGGGCTTTCCCCGGCTTTTTCCCTCATTCCTGCCGAGTGTCCTGTCTCACCGCCTCGCCAGCCTGCGTGTGGCGGCATGCCACTCGACGTGGCCCCGTTCCGGTTCGGCACGCTGTTCCACTCTTTCCCCTCTCTCTCTCACTCTCAAGTGCTCGCAAAGCCCTCCCATAATTTCTTTATTTTATTCGCCAGCATATATTCATTGCGTTATAAATACCAATTTACGCTAAATAAATACTTCGCTTTATTGCCGAGCTGCGAGGAAGGGAGGGGGGGAGGCTTGATGGTGGCTGAGTGGTCTCTGTTGTCAGCCTGCCAGTCGCTCGCACTCTGTGCCTTCCTCTGGCGCTTGTTCAACCTTTCTCTCTCTCTCTCTCTCTCTCGCTTGCTCTCAACCCCAATTCGTGGCATTCTTGCGAAGGGCGCTGGCACAGCTTCTGTAGTGACGACGACGACGCCGGTCACCTTTAAGAAATCAGCCTTTTATCTCTTCCCCCCCCCCCCCCCCCAACAACAACACCCCAACATGCTCGCCATATGTGTCGGCGTCTCCGCTAAAATAGGAATGGCACGTGGAGAGGCCAAGAGACCCAGGCAGCATACCTGATAGCAGCCCACACTAGATGCTCGGCCCGGCAAAAAGGGATACTTCAAAAGATGATGAACGGAGTGCAGCACGCGTAGGCCTGGGCGGCCTAAAAGGGCACCCCAACAACAGCAATGGAGGGGGTTGCCAGAGTAGCACAAAAAGGGGCCTCTTCTTTTTGTCCGACATTTGCGTCACGCCGCGTGAACTGAAAATTGCAGAATAGATGGCATTTCGGCGTTGCACAACCGGCGGCCAGGCACTTCCTTCATTCTTGCTGCAGTTACGCTCCTGGGTAGGTAGCTTGTTAGTGTGCGATTTGAGGGGGTTTATTATAGCAACAAGACAACCTACCGACCGATGTGGCATTTTAATGCAAGGTTAAACGCGTCACAAAATAACGACGTTAATCGTCGTTTGTTTCTTCAATCCTTTAAAAATCAATGAAAACACTCAAATCACTCAACAATTATCAATTTAACTTTCTACTTCTAAGTAACATCTATGTAAATGAGGGGGGAGGGATAATCGTGGCTTTTTACGCTTTAAATCTAACTCACGTGACACAACGCTAATCGTTATGCAAATCGTTCTCCAAACCCTTGTTACCCTTACAGTTGCCGAACGGTCAATCCCAGCTGCGAATGGGCATCCAACCGAATGTCCCACACACCTTCACCACCTGTCCCACATACTACTGTGCCGTCGGTCGGTCGATGAAGTGATTTATAGATAATTATGTTCCGCTACCGGAGTTCTTATTTATTTGCACCGCATCAGCTTAAAACCATCGTCAGCGAAAGAGCAACGGCACTGTGTGCCCTCTACTATTGTGACAACCGACCGTGCGGTGTGTGTGTGCGTGTGTGTGTCTGTGTGCTGACACCACCGGCCAGTTGACAATCCACTGTCAGCCACTAGTTGGCATCCCAACGCGACAGCTCAGCCATGAAATTATGATATTTCCCTAACAACCAGGCCACACACTCGCACACACACTCGCACACACACACACACACTTGCCACAGTCACCGATTGTCCATCGATAATTTTAATGATTTATGGATTAATTTAATTTCATTCCCGGAACCCGGATCACCAGCCCCGGTGCCAGGCCCACTGTCCGACGACTGTCAGCCGAAACGGGACGCGGTGAGAGGCGTTGTGGATGGTTTGGAAAACAAATGAAAATTGAAAATCATCATCCAGCCATCAACGGATTCCAGGCAAGTGGCGGATGCAAAAGTCATGCCTGCCGCTAGGACAGGTGGAACGATGTGTCACGTGTCAACTGGTGCTGGTTGGCGTTCAATCCACCAACCAACCGACCCAATTGCACCCATCAATATGTTGCCCGATACGAGGCGCAGCTGATTACGATTTCCCGGGGCTAGTTTTACATTAATTTATGAAATAATGAATAATGCAAATGAATGCTGGAGCGATACTGTGACCGTTGCGATCATCTAGTAGCCTTTGCCGCTGTTGTTCGGTCGGAAGCGGCCAGAGCTCCCCGGGGATACTGAGCTCATTTTGGGGATAAGTATTTATTTTGCTTTTCATGCGTTTGGTGATTAACATATTTTGAGTGTTATTATTTTTGGAGGGCGGAATTTACCAATGGCCAGTAGGTCACAGTTTCGTATGATGGACATGATCGCAGTACGATAGGAAGCCTATTGCATCATTTTGTCTTTAACTCGTAACGATCGACCTTCCGGATGATTAAAATTAATGACTTTAACCTTCCAGTATTCGTTATCGTTTATGTTAAAACTTATCTACTAATCTATAATACAAGTCAAAACAATTAGAAGATCTGATGTTGTTCCAAAAATCGAATAGCTACCGAGCTACTGTCCCCGATTTGACGCCCGGAGATGCAAATCACAACATCAATCTCGTGCATCAACATGCTCCATCGCCGTAAAAGGGTTAGTTCATTAATCGCGGCCCATGCCGGGTGGCCTCATCTAAACGCCATCAATCATCGCGCTGCCCGTCTGCGACGACTGCATCCGTCGTCATCATCATCGTCATCGCCGTCGTCATCGGTTGCGCCCTTATCGCAACTCGAACTCGAACTGATCGTCTCGTCACCTTCTGCCGATAGGAGTTGTATGCGTTGGAGTTGGGGTGACAAATTTGCTTCCGATTTTTCGTTCCTCACCACCCCACGGTCAACCACGGTCGACGCCAACACTCGGACGGGCGTCCTTCGACGCCGCGGCTAATGAGAAAACTTTTAATTAGCTGATTAATATTGAAAAGGAATGCGCGCCGTTGAGTCGTTCTGTCGTCCGGTGGTGCTGGCGTCTGTCGGAGTCGTTCGATATCGCGATATCGTGATGGGCGCGTTGAACAACGAGTTTCGCATCTCCTACCGGTGGTCAATAATCCGGCCTTTTTTGGGTAATGAAGCGATAAGGTTTAGAGGGAAGGGGGAAAAAATGGCATGTTTGGGGTGGGAGAGCTGAGCGTCATTAGTGCAACATTGTGATGGTGGTGCGTCATTAGCCTGCAACGATCTCGGTTTGTAGAGATCTGCTTTAATTAATGCAAACATAATACACACGCACACACACACACACACACACACACGATATAGTGGTAGTATAGGGAAGAGTTAGTAACAGATCAACAGAGTGACGGTGACAGTGTCAGTGTTTGTTTACAGTTGACCTGTCACTCCGTCCACGTCTCGGCGCCATGAGTGCGTTAAGTAGTGGACGGACGACACAAGATCATCCACCCCCCCACCCCCCCCACCCCCCCCCCCCCCTCTCAAAAAACCTGCCCGGTAGAGCAAGCGAGCATGTTAGCGGACTGGTTAGCGTTTTAGAAACAATTCACTTTGGCACCTGTCGCACGTCAGTTACTGACTCCGTGGCGTGGCCGTAGCGGTCTCAGGAAGCTACTCGCCGAGCCAAGCGTGCGATCAGTTGCTGTTGGTAACAACAATATCGCCCGACACGATCATGCTGTGCTGAGATTGGGATCAGAGAGTATCCAGAACGCGGTGGGTCGAGTTTCTTTTGCTTTCTCGTTTTTTTTTCGCTCCGAATTCAAAACCATCCCATCAGTCAGGGGGCGAGGATGATGTAAATCAACGTCCTCGCCGTCGTCACCGTCATCGTCATCGTTTTTGGTACGCTAATTAATCACGGCAAGATGAAATATGTATCGTCCGGTTACCACAAATGCACCCGTTCAAGGCGCCATAAAACACCACATTCGTCGCCCTGTGGGGACCAATTTGGGGTCTTATGTTGAACAGACGGTTATGCCACACACACACACACGCACGCACACCGGGGAGAGACAAAACACTAATCATCACAGCAAGATGATCGGGAAACCAAACACGGAGTGCGCTGCTATTTTTATCTGCGTGTGTCTGTGTGTGTATGTGTGTGGGTCACTTATTTTTAAGACTCCGCACTCTTCACCTGTACCCCTTTCTCACACTCACTTTCGAGAGGTTTTAATTAACCACCGGCCCCGTCATCGGTCCCCAGAGGCTGGCGCGATAGTAAAAAGGGGTTACCAGCGATTGCCGTAAGTGAATCTAATCACCATCCACTGGTTGGGTAGCTGGCTGGCTGGCTGTCGGTGGCCAGGACATTAGTCCTGCTTCACTGACTAGACTCACACTCCCGGGCATGCCGGGTAGATCGCGTGCAGTTTTAAGACCAATTTTTATGGCCAAAAGCGCGCCATCTTCTCCCGGGAGCCCTTCAGAGCACTCGAACCAGCGAAGAACCAAACGGCTCTTGCTGGTGCTGGTGGCAAAATTGAACACATGTTTTACGCCACGAATTGGTGGCGATTTATCTGCGAAAACCATAAATTAGGGACACACACACACACACTCGGCTCCATCTCCTGGTGTTGTGTTCGCGTTTGGAACCTTCTCTCTCCCCTTTTTTTTTGTTCCTTCGATTTTTTATTGTTTCACATTCGTTTCACAATCCCTTTCGGTCGATGCTGTCGATGGTTCTGCTGCTAGCCACACGCTAGCTTTGGTGTTTGGTGGTTCGGGTTGTTACGGTTCGATAAATGCACCGTTTGGTGGCTGCTCTTTGGTCCTGCACATTCCATAAACAAGCCAATTGATAAATCGCGCCACCCACAACCGACAAGCACCACCAGCCAGCCAGCCAGCCAGTTCCTGCTGACCAGGTCCATTTCGGTTTCGGTACGCTGGTGTAGGTGTCCAATAGAAAACCACCACATTCACTTCACAGATACACTAATCACGTAACGTGCTGCAGGGAGAGGGAGCATAAAGTGAGGGAGGGGGTAAATTGTCACCGTGAAGCCGTTAGTTCCAGTTGAATAAATATATTCCCCGTGCTGTTACTGTTGCTGCTGCTGTTGGTTGCCGCTGTCATTGCGGAGTGGAAGGTCACCTCATCAAAACATAAGTTTGCATAATTTAATTCCAACCCCCCCAACCCGTTACTCTCCCCCATCCGCGAGGAAAATCACGGGTTTTCCCCCGTCGGTTTTTAATGGAGCACCGACATGCGATCAAGTTTTGAACGAAAAACCAAATCCTCGGGCCCGGTAACAACGTAATAAACTGTTAACAATCTGTTTTTTCCCCTGTTCTTCTTCTCCTTTTTTTTTCTTTCTTTGCTTTTCCTGTTTTTGTCACCCGACGACCCACAACACGAGAGCTCTAAACTCATTGCAACCCCCGCAAACCAGCCTTGGAGGGGGATCCGTGAATTGATTAAACAGCAAACTCCGCAGCAAACCAAACGTGTGGAAAGTGTTTGATCGAATGCTTCTGATCCGGAATGCGAGGCGAGGCGAGGCTGTTGAGTTTCTGGCCGGTCCTCATTTGTCATCCGTGTCGGTTGTTGCAGCCCCATTCCCATCCCTCTCCTCAATGGAATGACAAGGAGGACACCCGGGATAGTGAAACTACAATGTTGAAACCAAACTCCAACTCCCTGCGGACCGAAATGTGGCCTCCCTCCTTCCTTCATCGCCTTTGCTAAGCATAATTTAATTACCGCCGGGCATGGCATCCCCCCCTTTTCGGGGAAGAACCCTATCGCGTGGCCACTGCGTGCGTGCATGTGTGTGTGCGCTGTGAGGCCAAAACATGATAACATTTTCATTAGAAAACGATCCGTTGGTTTTTCCACAATGTTTTTTTTTATGTTTTATTATTTTTTTCATATTAGTTTGGCTTATCGCGTTGCTCGAAGACATGACACCGGAATTTGCATGATTCCCTGCCTGCCTCGCCAGGTCGCGCCACACACAAACCCCCCCAGGAAAACAGCCGCTTTCCAGCAGAGCACAAGCTCGAAACAACATTTCATGCGCTTTTTGCGCGTTGGAAAACTTTTGCTTGGCTCTCCCTCTCGCCGTCGTCATCGGCCATGTCGTCGTTTGCCGGATTGCAGCAAGGGTGCAGGAAGCGAGCATGCGACGAAGAAGAGGAGAGAGGGATGGTGGAAACGTTGTCAAACTGTGTTTGCGACACAAAACTAGAACATCGCCCTCCGACGGAATCCTCGACGAAACCATGGAGAGAAAGTTTCCGGCGATGACGACGACGACGGTGGTGGTGGTGGTGGTGGCGGTGGCCATTTTGGGGCCGTCCACCAGGACCCCAGAACCCCAGGCCTTCCCTCTTTCGGTGGACCTCCGGTAACCGAACCGGGCACTGTATCAATTGCAGTTGTTTTATGGATGTTGTTTGCGATATTATCGTTTCATCCAATTTGCTGCTCACTTTTTTTGGCCGCTTCCCCGGTGCGGGAGGGTCGTCATTTACCAGTTGGCTACCCCGACGGAGCAACCCATTATGAGCATATTATTATGATAGTTTCTATCGTAATCTTAATCATGGAGCCAAGACGGCGACTACGACGACCAAGACGATGAGGCAGCTCCCGGTGCTGGTGTAAAATGGTTAACGGACGTGTTTTACAAAGTTCGCGGCCATCGAACTCGAACCGAGGAGCCCTCCTCTCTCTATGGAGTCGAAGTTGCAGCAGGACCAAGCAGGGTCAAACAGAGGCCAGCGGAATTGCGAAAGTTTCTGAACTCGTGTCCGTGTACGTCGGTGTATTCCCGGACCCGTATAGCCGGTTAAGTTTTCTAAGTTTCGTTGTCGTAGATCCTGCGATGTACTAACGTAACCGTGCCTTTCGACTACTCCACTGTAGCCCCTCCGCGCCCTCTGATTGATAGCTAGTTTCCGGCGAAAAGACGGATCTACCTTTGCTCGCAGAGGGGAAAGGGGGAAAACGCCCGGTGGCCTGTGCTGCTGGCCGGTTATTTATAATTTCGCCAAACCAACCGCGCCCGAGGCCATTTAGTGGACTTTAAATACGTTCCGCGCATCTGCAACCCCGACGCCATTTCCCCGACGTTCGGATCACATTATGGTGCGCGGTAGTAGATGGATGGATGGATCGTTTTGCTAAAAGTCGTTGGTCGTTTGTTTGATGCAATTACTTCAGCTGATAAGCTGAGGCCTGTGCTGGCCTGACAGATGATGATGGAATCGGTTGTGCTGTTAAACCAAACAGGTTCTAACGGTTAAGTTTGGGTTTCTATTTTTGTAAAAATCCGCCGCCAACCACCACGAACGACACAAAGGACAAAGGTCGAGACAAGGATGACACACACACACACACACACACACCGGGAGGTTCCTGCGAAAGAACGACGGAACTCTCCGTCGCATCACGCGTCACTCGCGGTCGCCGCTGGTGGATGGTCTTACAGCCATTCTCCATTAGTATTAAGTTCCGGCGAGTGTTGATGAAGATAAATTACCCGCAACACTCGCGGGGGCCCCTGGACTCGCGAGTCCCCGTGGATTGACGGGCTCTGATCCCAGACAGCGGGTGGCCTCTCGAGCACGAAAGCATCCGTCGTCGTCGTCGTCGTCCCCAAAGCACACCATGCGGTCCAAGGGGTAGTCGGTTCTCTTTGCGGTGGACTCGGTTTCGTTTGTTGCTTTTTTATGTTTTAAATAAAGATTAAATCCACCGGATCTCCTTGGTCACCCCATGTGGCCGTCCGGGGCCATCCGACAAAGGACACCCTCTCTAATCTTTCGACTTTGGACGTGGTATAAACGCAGCTGCCGAGCCGTGGGGCTTAACGTCACTGATTTACCAGCACCGCCGTTCGGCGGCAGCCACGTGCCAAACGACTAATCCACTTTCAATTTGTCCACATTTGATGCGTTCTGGGCGGGGAGGGCACTGAAGGCACTGACGAACCCCAGGCCTCCGGGGTGGACTTGATGGCGGTGAGGTGCCACACCTCGTCGGTCGGTGGACGAACGTCCTGCAGCTCGGTTGCCACTGACGCTGACGCAAATGTACTTAGTCATCTTAGTGCCATTACGCGTGACGAGCAACAGCACACACACACGGACACACGGACACACAAATACGTGGAACGGACGCAAATACATTTTATTCAATTTCGTCCTCATTGACGTGCGCGTCATCATCGTGCATTAGCGGCGGTCGCCGATGGACAGGACCAACCTCGAATCGGGGGTTTGCGAGCCTGGTTTTAAGGGGGGTTTTATCCTTGCTAGGCTATTTCGAACAGAGTATGCATTGCCTAAAGTAGAAACGCTGTTGTGTGACATTCGTTTTGACATTTGAACGAACATAACCTCAATGAAGTGTTCTTAAAGTTTAGAATGATTTTAGTATTTCTCTCTTATTAAGTTACACTACATTTGGATCGTTTACATACATACGTAAGGCCACCGCAATAATTCTAATGCATTCCATGTGCAATAGCATTGAGCATATCATTTTAATGTTTCAGAGATAGATGTTTGAATTATTTCGATGAAGCTCGAATGGAACCAAAAATATCAAGTTGTCAATGTAGTGGCAGTCCTAGAGCCATCCGAAAACCGAACAACGAACGACAGTCCCTTTCCCCCTCCTGTTTTATCAAAAAGCTGCCACACCCCGCAACATCGTCGTTTCTGTCTTAACGAGAATGACATTTACAATCGTGGTCGTAGAAAACGGTACGACCTTCCCTCGATTTCATAGAAGACGACAAGGAGTCACATTCCACAACCAAGACGTTCCGCCCTCACACACACACACACACACACACACACACACACACACTACACCACACGAGGGTACAAGATTTCCCGTCGATTCCCCCGGCCGTTCGAGCGTGATTTGTAGCCGCGGTACCGTTTCCTGTTCCGCTTTACCTTCTGCAATCCTTTCCGTTCGATTCCGTCCGGTTCCGTTTCACCGGCCGAGAACGAACGAACGAACGAACGAACGAAGGAGCTAATTTATACGGTCTTGTTAGAGTTCCCGGTAACCGGCCCTTTTTTTTAGCCGCCGAGTGATCCGTGCGGTTATGTGCCCTCTGTAGGTGTGTCGGTGAGACGCTGTTCCGCTCCGGGAGTGGTCCTTGGCGCGTTTCTTTAATTATTATTCCGAAAGTGAAGTAGAGTGGGTGCGGAGGACGCGCCAAACGGTCGCGGACTGTTAGCTGCGAAAGGATAAGCACTTTACTCGCCCCCGAGGGGGGTCTCGGGGTGTGGCCCACATGCCTAGACTTCGGCCCCGTACTAATCAGCATCAGCACGTGTCCATACCGGTTGCAGGCCACCGTCACTGGAGTCATTCTTCTAAGCCATTCAAATGAAACCGGGAACAACCGGAAACGGTGAAACCCGTTTTCGCCCAACAGAACCCGGGGGGCGAATGCCACAAGACAATATGTTGCCACCGGGCACGCAAGGAATAAGCATAATTTAGCGTTCTTTTCCCGAGGCCTATAAATTACGCGAACCGGTCAGTGGACTGCATTGTGGCCACTGTTACTGTACCGGGCGGTTCTGGTGCATATCCTTGGAAGATGCAAGTGGAAGTCGTCCCGGTATGTGGTTCCGCTGCTTAAAATATCCGTCCATCCGGCCACCAACGGAAGACGCCAAACAATCGCCGTTGTTTTTTTTTGGAACCGGATTCGAATAGCAACACCACAGCGCCTTCTTCGAGGTCCTTCTGCTACACTCTGGGACTGGACTCTGGACCTTACCGAACCAGAGGGCGCTGGTTGGATATAACAATTCCACAGCGCTAGCACTGTCAGGGGGCACTAGCATTGGTTTCACGAGAAGCGTTTCCGATTTGTAGCTTTATTTATGGATCGCTAAATCATGATGACATCAAAAACAGAACCCAATCGTGCATCGTGGCGAATGGCGCATGGGAGTGCAGACCAGCACAAGGGTTCACAATGCAGCAATCGCAAGGCGTCCGCCCAAACGTTCACCACCCGAGGTATCCGAGGCAAGAATGTAGCTAATTCCCACTCGATTTAGTTCGCTACAGTGCGCGGAGGGGGAGCGCAAAACCGGCAACTCACGTTTGACGCGTATTCACAGTGACCTACCGGTTGGGCGATTCACGGCGATTCCTGTTTTGGGAGTACAAGGAGTTGCTGCACCAGAAGTGTAGCTTAATCAATATATTTCAATGCTAACTGCGTATTCCAGCAAATGTCTACTATGATAAACTTCTGCAGTAGATTAATCCTCACTTGTTTTTATCGTCAACGCTCCGCACGAAATAAAAACTTCTTGGGAAGCTTAGCCAGAAGTTCCTAAGAAGCTCTTTTTACAAAGTCTAACATGGAAGTCAGAAAGCTTTTTTTTCCAGAAACAATTTAGTACCGGACATCTAGTCGTCACCTCCTAATCGTCAGTCCTAACTACTCGCGCAACATATTTCTCGGAACCGATTGTTAAACCACAAACGAACGATAAGGCATCCCCGGATCCCCGGATGCCAAGTGCAATGACCATTCCGGAACGTGTGTGGCGTGTTGCGATGATATTCAATCTTCCGCCGTCATCGTTGTCCTCGTCGTCGTCGTCCTCGTCCTCGACGTCGCCGTCGTCATCGTCGTCATCATCGCCGTCGTTGTTTTCGTTCCCAATCGTACCACACAACGGGTGACAACGGGTAATTGCATCTACCCGTGCTACTCGCTCGCAATCGCGCTCTGACACCGCCATTCCCGGAACACACACACGTGGGGAGTGAAATAATGTTGTATTAGTGGTTTTTCGTCACAATCGCACCACACCGGAAAGGGACAGTGGATATGTAGGGGGGGGGGGGCTTTCCCGGGTCCCGGTTTCAGATCCCCGTGACACACTTACGACTACTTGAGAATTGATTTCATCCTCTCCAAGGCCAATGATCACCTGCCCTTCAGAGTACACCCGACGTTGCAAGCATTGTTTCTGCAGCAACACCATCAGTAACAGCAGCAGCAGCAGCAGAAGCACCAGCTTGACGGCTACACGTAGAACAAGTAAATACAGCAGAAAATTGTATTATAATGCCTGTCGCCTTCGATAAGCATCCTTCGGGTTTCTGCCAACCCCCCACCCCTCAGGTTGCACTTGTCATAAGCAATTGCAATGAAAATCAATTTCACCGAGGCACCCGAGTGTGTGTGTG
Organism: Anopheles darlingi; assembly: GCF_943734745.1. Lineage (NCBI taxonomy): Eukaryota > Metazoa > Arthropoda > Insecta > Diptera > Culicidae > Anopheles > Anopheles darlingi. The sequence goes on from NC_064875.1 coordinate 51,982,652, forward strand.
TGTGTGTGTTCCGGTTATCTTTGTGCTACTGGAAGCGCTTTGCTATGAATGGGAACAACGGATTGGACCAGCTGCTGCTGCTGCTGCTGCTGCTGCTGCTGCTGTGGCGTTCCACTATCGTGCAGATCGTGCATCACATATTAAAGCTCTTTGAGAGGAGAGGTTCGTGAGCTCCACGTGCGCCCTTGGCTGTTAATTCATTCGCGATACAAAACACCAGGTGATCAGTGACGGAAATGGGAAGCAATATGGTACGCTTTGCGAGACTTCACTTTCTTTGCGTGTTGTATTGTTACTGGAGGCCTGTCTCTCCGTTCGTTTAATTTACGATTCTTCATTCTTCGCTCATATATTAATTGCCAAACTTACATCCATTTCCAAGACAGTACCAGAACCAAAGCGAAAGAAATCGATCGACGAACTTCATCTAAACGGTAGGATGCTACTGGGAAAAGCTGCACCACACTGAAGCTGATGCGATAGCGAGTGCATTCCGAAACACACTTGCCCATAAATATTTGCGCTCCTGATATGCAAATTGCGTCATAAATTTTCGATGGAATTTGCTTGTGTTCGGTTCGGTTTACCGGTGAGCGAGGTTTTACATTTCACCGTCGGTCCACCACCACCACCACCATTGCAATCGCATTGTTCGTTTTTGGTGGCGGAGAAAGTTTTCTTGTTTCCCGCGTCCAGTCATCCCGGCGCTCTGCTCTGCTTTCGTCTGAGAGTTCATCGTTTACAGGTGGAACAAGGTTAACGCCGGCGGTACACCGCACCACAGAGACAGTTGGTCGTGTCGGTTTGTATATTGCTCTCCAATGGGTTGGTCGCGTCTTTCGTTCTGGCGTCGTGTGACCAGATCAAACACTCCGGCTCCGGGCGCAAGATGCACCATAAACCGGGAGGGGGCGTAGAACTTTCCATACAAAGACCCATCATGGTTTCGATGGCGGTTTAATGTGTTGCTGCTGCTTCGTTCGCAAACTGTTGCTTCCAAGTAAGCTGGAGGCTGGGCAGCGTAACAAGCATAGAAGGTGCCTTGAACATTGTTTGACTTACTTTAAGTTCTACATCGCTCGCAGATCGCATTCCCTATACCGGAGCTACCGAAAGATGAACGATGTTTAACGTTTTATTAAAATCTGTATGTTTATTCCAAAACCATCGAACCATAGAATGCGAAAACGCCAAAAACGCTTCAGGCGGGACATTTGTAATTCCAAGTTGATTAGCTTAATTACGATAATCCAAATCCGGAATACGGAAACAGAAATGCATTCAACCATGCAACATTGCCCTCGTTTCGCTCGTGAGAAAACTGGCTCACCATTGAAAGTCTAGTGGAAAGTTCTGTTGGCGTTAAACTCTACATTAAATGCCGCTCGCTGGCTCAGTGAAGCAGCTTCCAGCACACCGCAAGAGCAGCACCCAGCACCAGCGCCCCGCTAGTGCTGGTCATCTTAGGCGATCCCTAAAATGGAAGAAGCACAATATAAAACCCACAAAATCGACAACGCACGATGGACGCGACGCGACAGCGTGAGCCGATGACGCGAGCACGCGCGCGCCCGCGAACCCACGAGTCGCTAATTGTTCCTACCGAATAGCTGGTGGACACCGACGATGATCCCATTCCATTCGGATACTTGTAGATCGTGGTCTGTGCGAACCCATTCTTGTCGCGCTGCGTATCTTGTGATACGATCTCGGGATTGCCGAACGGAAATTGAGGCCTACGATGAGACGTATTGGGAGAACGTTGAGAGAATCGGAAGGGGTTTGGGGTCTCGAAGAGCCCCGGAACACGAGACAGGAGTAAAACTCGTTCTTACGGCGGGAAATTCGGGAAACCTTGCTGTTGCTGCGGACTTCTTGCCACTCGCGACGCTTCCTGGCCACGATCGGCATCACTGCGCAGAAGATCTGTGAGGTGTTGGGGGTAGGAGAGAGGACGTAGTTTCATGCAAAGACGGTTGTAGCGGATGTTAATTAACTAGCCCAACAATCAAACAAAGGCTGATAGGGACTCGATGTCGCACGACGCCATTACCTGCCGACGACGACGCACGGCTATCCACACCGAAGACCATCAAGGCCACCACCAGCAGCAGACCGACAAACTTCATCACGTAACACGAAGCCATCCGTACGGTTCGATCGCGTCAAGTAAACTGTTCCGGGGGTTTGGAGCATGATCACCTCGACTCGACGCGGGCTCAACCACCCCTTCCCATACAGCCACGGTATAGGCGTGTGCGTGAGACGCACAATGTTCAACCGACGACGACGCCGCCGCCGCCGAACCTGCGAACGTATTTTGACAATCATGCTCGGAAGATGACTAACCTGTTGGGCCCCCACTCCCCTCCAGCAGCATCGCCGCATCCAGCTCAACGCATATCGAACACGCAGACGGGCGCGTTATTTGTTTTGGTTGGCCGCCGCTCACCCGAACGCACACCAACAACGTGCAGCAGGTTTGGATCTCGTCGAGTAACAACCACAGAGCAACATGAAATTTGAATTTTATGTTTTTAACATGTTAAACGCTCCCTCAGCGAAGATCAAAATAAAGAGCCAGAAAACAAAAAAAACGTTTCGCGTTTCGGTCCGCTGAAACTCAGCAGCTGCGTGATCGTAGTCGTCACTATAGCCGCGAAACAGCAGTCAAGGTGGTCAGTATCTCCATTGTTTCCGTAGAAGGTAACGTGGGTGGTTTGAAAGCGGCATGTCTCAACCGTTTTTTTTTTCCTTTGACGGTAGACTCGTTGACTAAGCGCCACTATCTTCAGAAGTCAGAAGTGCTCCGTTGCGATGTCGTATGCATGAATCACTTCCGAAGAAACCTCTGGTGTCACCACGCTTGTTATCGTGAGCTATTGATGTGATGGAGGCAAAGAGTGTTAAAGTCATAAACGGGTCATACTTCTTTGGAAAAAGAATCAACCCCATCACTACCATGTGGTAAAGGGGTGTTCGTGTTCGTGCACCAAGGCTTATGATCTATGACGAATCGTTGTTTTGTCAACAGACGGCTTTGTTCCGAGTAATAATTTTAATATTTTCAGACTTCGACAAAAACAAACGATAATGTAGAACACATTCAAACTATACCAAAACGTCATCAACCTGAAATATTTCTCAAATTATTAGTTCGTATGTAAACGAACTTAGTCATTTCTTATCTGAGAATGCAAATTCGGCAAATTTTGCGCATAAAACGAACACGAACCGTTGTTGAAAACATGAAAATCTTTAAACAAAATTAAATATCTTTAGAAATTATTCAGAAAAAGTGTTCAAGATTTCAATAGAGGCCGATGGATTTAATTTTCTGATGAGCATCAACTTCTTGAACGAGTGTTTCGAAAAATTCACTTTAAAATAATCTGAAGAGATCTGATTTGCTTACTGAGGGGAATAGGAAGGTTATAACAGGGTCCAATACGAATGAGAAATTGATTAAAAAGAACAATCAAGTGAAAGAAGCGCTAAACTATAACGCAAAGAAATCAACAAAAAGAATAAGATTGTATCAGAAGCCATAGGATGAGAAATTTATTAAAATTGATTTCCGTTGCTAAATGAAACCATCTTCAGTCTAATCGAGTGAGCGTTACATATGTCTATTTCTTTTCCATTTGGAACACAAACCAATTGGTTCATCCATCGGTAGTGGAGTTCTCATCTTCACGCCGCCGCATGAGTGTACATCGTAACCATACCGGAAGTCGGAAACCGCTGGCAAACAATCAAACAGCATAACACAATTACCGTCAACCATTCGGGCACAAGCACGCGCCTCGGATGAGCTGGCAGCCTTTTGGTTGAATGATAATTAAGACGCAAAGCGTAATGCAAAAGTCTGGCACCGATATGAGACAAAACCACGACCTACCTCTACCGTGACGCGGGCTGTTGTCCTTTTGTCCTAGCTAATGCACGACAACTGCACGGTTTAAGCCTAGACCACTCGCAATGTCCTCGTAACCCAGAAAACATCCACATACAGACGATGGCGGCTGGAATGCTGGAACGATGCTCACCTACGGACCAAAAGGAGCGAATGTAATTAAAAGACGGACCCCTCGGGTTGTGGGATGAATATAAAAATTATCCTCCAAGGACGCCTCCAAGCACCGGCTGCCCCTTCCCTCTCTCACTCTGCTCGACTGTTAGTCGAGTGTCCATATCAATGTTGGCTGCATTCGCCAAGTCATAAACATAATTGCGATAATTGAAAGGGAGAAGTCTAAAATCTAAACCACTTAGTCGTCGTTGTCGTTGTACGTTGGTACGTTGGTACGTGGTGCGGACCGTCCGCAAGGATGCGGATTGCATGCGTTGCTCCCCGGTCAGCATACAGTTTTCCGGTTCAATTTTCTAGTTCCACCGCATCTCTCGGAACCAGACTCGACAGAACGGACTCGGAGTGGGACACAAATTTAATTTTATGAAAGCACGTACACTCCTTGTATCTATGTTTAGTAGCATCATACGTGGGAGACACATTGCAGGGAAGCATTCCGAATAAGTGACAGGTTGCTAAACTGTTGTCCGGCCTTGTGGTGGTGCCGGTTCGACCGATGGCGCCGGTGCCGCATAGCTCATGCTCGTGATTGTTGATTGTTGGCTTCCGTTTTTGCTCCTCATTAATAATTCTCTCCACCTGCTTTGCTTTGCTAATGCGCGATATCATGTCTGCAACCGAATGCAGTAGACTGCATTTTGCGAACGGACTCGACTCCTACTACTGATGCTGATGCCCTTCGACCACTGGAGGCGATGAGAGAACGACGCCGGATGGATTATGCACCACAGTTTGTGGACCTGCCATTACAAGCTTGTAACGTGATTTTAAGCCTCTACCCGGGGAGGATGTTGCACTTTCACACCTTCTCGTTGCAACTAACGTACAGTGTAGCCTTGGGTTCAAGTGGCCTTGGGCCAGGTAAAACGGAATTTATAATCACCATTGCCACTGGAGTGATTTTACAAAATGTCTCCCTAGCACCTGCTGGTGATCCTGCATCGGTGATCTGCCGTAAATGGTACTTGGGAGTTAGTGTAGCTAACTTTTGCCCAACATGCCAGAAAAGTCACTTTAATGGTGGTTGGCTTGGTAATGTTCACTAAAATAGCTGGCGATAAACCTACTCCTACTGGTGACCATCCACCAGTGGTGTGGTAATAGACAAACCTTGCCAGTACACCTCGGAATCGACACTCAAAAGACGCGCCCCGTGGCGATACGACTGTCCACTGTCCCTCCCCGGGCAATGCCGAATGCTGCGATGATGATAAATGTTTAATTTTAATTTAAACTCTCACCACCCTTGGGAGAAAGGGTGGAACCATCGTCGCAGTACCCTCTCCTCCTCCTCCTCCGCCTCTTCTCCACCTCTTGGTCGGGCTGGTCGCTAACAGCTTTTAATAATTTTGTCAATTCACCGAGAATAGAGGAATGGAAAAGGGGAAAGGAGGGAAGGAGAGTAATCGAGGGTTTAATTATGGAATGGAACGGTAGGCGTCGCCGGAAATTTCATCACGCAACGTCCGCGTGTCCCTGCATGGCGGAAATTAAGTTCCTTGAGGAGTGCATTTCCGGTAGTCCAGTCCAGTCCGTTCCAGCCCGGTTTGGTGGTGATGGCGGCTTACAACAGGCTGGTCGTGGGGCGAACCAGCGGCACCTCCATCTTATGGAGCGCTAGTCTAGTGCTCTGAGCAGCAAGAAACAGTTTTAATGCATGCACATGCCAATTAGTAGATTGTGCTATCATATGATAATGGAATACGCTATATTTAATGAAGCCGTATCGATGCGATGGTGATCGCCGTTGTTTCGAGCAACGGTCATTGGGGTGACAAATTGAACAGCAAAATTGGATCATAATATCTAGCATAATCCATGGTATATACAGAAGCAAATGTTTCTCAAAGGAGTACTCGTATTTAGACAATTATTTTGAAAGAGCATTCAATACCTTTCAAAACTATAATGTTTACTTTACTAAGCCTTGAACGGGACACTCCTTTCAGTATAGAAGGTGCAAAACGTTTGAGAAATTGGGTAATTTTATTGGTATAAAGCCCTGGCTGCTCCGTCCGTGAGATCTGAAGCGCCTACAAACGCGATTTTGCCAAGGTATTTTAATAGCAATATTTATCACTAGACTACTGTCAAATGCTAGTATTATTGAATGTTTCAGTTCCTCAAAATGACTCAAATTGTAAGTATCACTGCTGATAATCGGTAAGAATATGTTCATTTAATAGTATTACATATTCTCTTTCAGAGCCTTCCGGGGAATGAAAGGTGACGCCCCAGTCGCTTCAATCCTGTAAACTTTTATAATTTTACTGAAAGTAAATACTCTTAATGATTTTTGACGAACATAACTATGAACAATACAACTTTGTGTTATCAAAGCATTACTTTCCCCCAAAATTGTGACTTTTCCAGTCCGACCATCTTTCAGATGTGCTTAGAAAAAAATTAACTGCACCTCCCTCCAACGAATCTTCAGCCTCCCGCACCGTAAAGCGTAAGGTATAAATTTCCCCCCGTTAATGGTACAATTCCTCATCCCTTGCAGGAATGGTGCGAGTGTAGGGGCGCTTCGTCAAGTTTTACATCCCCTCCCAACACACCAAAAAATTCCTCCAGCTGCCGTTACAGAAAAGATTAACTCAAACAAGGCCTAATAAAGCTAATGAAAATATATCCTCGGAAGTGGTTGGAGTGTGGCACTAACACCAGCAACAACAGCAGCAGCTCATGGTCCGTGCTGATTCGTTGCAATAAATCAAGCATTATGATGATTAGAAAATATTTTCACCGATGAAATATTGAACCATGTTTATTGTCTGCACTCGACCGACCGACCGACCGACCATTGCAGATACGCCAGGGGCCAGAATGACCAGCAAGACCCTTGGGCCGGAACGAACACCCCAGCAGGCACCGCATTCCCATTTAGCAGCAGACTCTCCAATACTCCCGCAGCCTTACGGTCCAGATTCCCAGGTGGAATGATTCGATGATTTGCCTTGCCTGGCAAGGAAGCCATGCTTACCTGCCAGACCACACTGTATGTATTGGGCGTATCACAACCGAGGCTGATGGGAAGCAGATAATTTATTACGCAAATAGGGGCCCCGCGACGCGACACGACGCGCGGCGCGGTTTCCACGACAGTTTTCCCTTTTACATAAATGCAGAACGCAACGGCACGCGGCCGCCACGGTCATAACATGCTCCACTACACCCCCACAAATGGCCACCCACCCTCCCTCTCCCCATTTGGGTTATTGGTGAATGATTTTGTAACCGCGCTCGGCCGCCCTCTGGTGGCCATGCTTCTGACCGAACGCCGAACCCGCCTGCTCGTACTCATCCTGACCCTGGTGATGCTTATGGTCCGCGTGATGCTCATCGTACTTGCCCTGCTTCTTGCTACCGGTCCGCTTATAGCTACTGTCCTGGTGTGCACGATCCTCGTGCCCACCACTTGCCTTCTTGCCCGCATCGTTCGAGTGATGCTGGTGGGCCGATCCGTACTTCCGGAACCGGCCCGTATTGTCCGCATTATCGTAGAAGATGTGCTCCTTCTTGTACTCATCCTTGTGATACACATTGTGATAACCCGTCGTCTTCGAACCCTTCTTGTGGTGTTTCTTCTCGTGGTGCTTTCCACCCTTGGTACGCTTGCCCTCCGCATGATGATCGTGGTAGTGTGAATCCTCGTCATGGTACGAGTGCTTCCGGTCCCCGCCCTGACCGTACCGGTGCTCGTGATCCTCCTTTCCGTAGCTACCCTTGCTGCCCTTCTCCAGCGCGTGCTTCGAATCGTATCCCTTCACTCCCTTTTCACCCTTCTTCCGATGATGGTTCTCGCCGTAGGACGACCCTTCGGTCTCCTCTGTCCCATGCTCCTGCACCTTGTACGCCTGCCGATGAAGCTGATCCTCGTCCTCGTCGCCCTCTTCGGTCTCATCCTCGATCGCCTTCCCTTCGCCTTCCCCTTCGCCACTATCCAGCTCATACTCGACGGTCTTTACCACCGGATAGAACGGGGTGCCCTCGGTTAGCAGATGGGGAATGGTGTGTCCATCCAACGGTGAGCTGCCCAACTGGATCGAGTGAGCCGGCGAACGGCTGAAGTAGAAGTAGCTCGATGCGGCCGCCTCATCGGCGGACCGGTGCACCGACGGCAGCGACGTCGGTGCACTGAGTGCCAACGAAACCACACAACACAACACTACCGTCGCCGTCGAACAGCGCGCACTAGATAGCGACATCTTGGACCACACACGATCGGAAAGGTACTGCTCGGTGGTCAGGCGCTGCAAGCCGATCTTATACTCCCCAGATGATCTGACACCCGGACCCCGGCTGATGGCTGGTTAATCGAATCGAGGTGCCCAATTCGATTTGCCTGCTACTTCACGCCTCAACGCTTCGCCCTGGCTGTGGTGCTCGCTCGATTTGCTTGACGTTGACGGTGGTGGGGACACCAAGATCTGCCGCTCTGCCCTTTTGGAGGGGCGTTTGTTCGAGCGGTGAGCGGTTTTGTACAAAATTTTCAGAATCGATCTGCTCCGGCCACCGGGCAACCTTCGCAACCGAAATGGAAGGAAAATCATTATCAATGCCAGCCGCGGCGCCAGAATGTATGTGCGCTCTCCGGACCGGAGTTTTCTTTGTCGTATTCGGTGGCGAATCGGAATTTGGCTCTTTAAACGGTTTTGCAGGAAGCGATACGCCAAGGAGGTGTTCTTTTCTCTCGGTGGTGGAATGGAGAAGCAAGCCTTGAAGTTGGGCTCTTTAAAAGATCGAGCTGGCCAGGGCCGTGGTTCGTGGTTTGCCATTCATGATTATGCATACTGTCTGGCTGGCTTGGTATTTCACTAAAAAACAAAATTAAGTTTCAAATCTTTAAGCCAAGGCTAGCAGATGGAACTTTGTTTACTCCCGAGCACGTGTAAGCCACATTACAATTAATAAGCGTGATCATAGCTTACGATCCACGCGATGCGCGCGATACCGCATCCAAATGAAGCTGTTACAATGGATTCCACCGCCTGCAGGAACCAAGCTGTTTAACTAAATTTACACTCCGCACCTTCGGGGCAGAATCCCATGAAGTCATTCACGAATCCTGCTGGTCTCACGGAAGTACGCGACAAATTAAGCCTCATCGTGGTAGCGCTCGATGTAAGGACCGCATTGGAACAGCATTCTCTGCTGAGCTCGCATAAGTCGGTATAAGTTCTGCATGAGTTTGCTCGCGCTTTCCACTCGCGGCTGTTCTGCAACGAGGCACCGAGGAATCCTTGGCAATACCATGGCGGTCGGAATGGAATGCAAAAAAAAGTATCACCGCTGCTTCAGCGCTTTTCCACCGGTCCTGGTGCAGTTGGCTTTAAGAGTTCAAGAGACAGACACGTCGGAAAACGTGCATAACAGAGCAGCAGAGTGCACCACCGGACCAGGACCTTTGTTGGTGACTGCTTTGCAGTAACACGGTAATGGAATTTAATTAGCCACACGGGTGACTGCTGGTGGTTCGTGGCGTTACTCTTGCTGACTCCTCAGCTGCTGGAACAAACCGGTAATGCTGGAGTCGAGTGCTAAAGCAGGAAAAGCGACTTACAAAAGGCTTGTAGCCCGTTAACCGGTGTGTGGTGGTTACCTCCCCTATATGTTTCTGTTCTTCTGACGCCCCAAACCCTATCACAACACTGCCGCTTTTGCGAACGAAATCTTTATCAGTCTCCTGCTTAAAGGGTATAGTGTACGGCATGGGACACGGCCTGATGAATATGGATGTTATTCGCCTGAAACAAAACTCGAGTCCCAAGGAAAAGGAAAATTGTTTACTGATCGGTTGCCGACCAAACGGAACGCTAATCTAATCAAGCGGAATACATCTTCGTCAACCGCCACCCCTTGGACACCGATCGCGGTAGGACGGTCGCAGTGCGGTACAGAAGCTCCATCGTTCCACCTTCGTCGGTTGCCGCGGTTTTCGCTTTTTTCTTCTGCTGCATGATTTATGCCACATTTTCACCACCAACGTTTATGAGATTCATCAGAGAGCGAAAAGAATCCTTTTTCGCTGGACTGGCTGTCACGGTTCTGAACATTTCGGTGCGACGCTCCTGGAATTAGTGGTATGCCGGACGGTGGCCATCTTTTTCGGAACACGATTGCATGGGTGAAGTGTGTCCGGGGAAAAGTGGTCATTCGCGTTGGACATACACCGTTACCGAGGGGCTATGGTCCAATTTCGGTGACAATGAGCTATTACATCCCGTGGTAACGGTGATTGATAGTATATAGCCTTGGCGTGAGTGTGTTGTTTCGCGTTTGCAAGGTGTGGTAGCATTAAATGTTGTTGACCATTCGCGTACCTCATTGTTTCTTCATATAACACAGCAAAGTTGATTCAGCGGTGGCAGCCAATAGAACGAATATTAGTAGATTTAAAGAGATTAATATTAAGCTCTCGGATAGAACCAATAAAATATCGATTAGAAATAAACAATATACTGCGGGGTAATATTAGAGCTAATAAGGAAATGACCAATAAAGTTTGAAATAATAAAAAAAAATGTTTTAAATTAAATTTAATAATTAACCAAAGCCTATAAGCAACAGAAAGCATTTCTTCCAACCGCACGAAACGACTTACGTTATCGCGAAATCAACTTACGTTACATGCGTTACCCACCACTCGCATGAAATGTTGCGCGAAATTCGATGGTTCGTTGTATGCAAGACAGTGCGTTTCGTAATGTGAGCGTTACTAGAATTTTCTGTATGAAGCTAAAATGAAGCGCTGATTTTATCATTCCGAAATGACGATAAATATGATTGAACAAAATCAAATGATTCTATCAATAAATAGTGTGTCAATAATTGTGACTTTGAGAAATAAAATACGAGACTAGGTGTCCTAAATTTATAACCTCAGTAAGATTATTTCAGTATAACTCTGCATAAACCAGCATCAATTAAAAGCAAAGCCTTTGTTTGATAATTTGTAACTCTTCACTTACCATTTATTATCAGGAATATGCATCTACAGTATGCATAGTTCATATTAATTACTAACACATTACACATAAACTGGTAAGCAGCACATTCCTCTTGGTTACTCTCGGGTATCTCTTGCACTGTTTGTTATATTCCCCCAAGGGTTTATGTAGTGGCCACTTAAAAACTGATCCTTTTCTGAGTATCCTAAACGATTGCATCGTACATTTATTTAAGCATCTAACGTCATCAACAACATATGCATTTAGCAACTACATTTCGTGCCCAATGTCAACAGCTTTTGGTCGTGCATATTATTCTATATTCTACAATCTACTAGGTAGTGACAAGGTGCACAAAGAAACAAACATTCGAATAGATGAACACACTCTCCCATTTCTCTTTGGTCTCTTTCCTTATCCTTCGGATACACTGATACAACGTGGGGTCGTCCTCAGCGCGCTAGAAACTCGCACTGTCTATCCTCGAAGGAGCCGGCTGTCCGTGTGTCTGGGTAAGGCCGGTCGTCCTGGTGGCCGTAACGGAGAACAGAGGCTGCACTTGACTCCGCACCTTCCTCCCGTTAAGCCTGTAAAAAGAGAAACCGACCAAAGTCAGTTGTGCGTTGCTGTATGGACCCGGCCACACTACTTAACCTCTCTTGCAGCAACATCAACACTTTGCGCTTCCACACGAACAGAAAGAAGATGAACACACCGCTGCTGCAGTTACAGATGTCGGTCACATACACCCACCAGTGATGCGTATCGGCAACCCAGCTGATCAGCTCAAACATCCAGGTAACGCCCATCACCACAAACAACCGAACGTACAAGCCATAGCTGAAGTAGATACACAAAGTGATTAGTGTTGATGCCAGCCCCCCGAACGAGACACCACCGAAGAGCTTACCGATTGCGTTCATTGGTGAATCGGCTGTGCCGGCCTGAGTCACCCCTTAGTGCAGCGGCCGTATTTCGCTCGATTAAGCTGATCTTTGAGGCAGTGCTGATGAAGAAGAACAAATTCGTACTGACGACCAGGGCGAGCGGCAGGTACAGGTACACCAGAGACACGAATTGTTCCGCTGAAATCATGAATCGAAGAGTCAGTGCAGCACCAACACCCACACGACATCCAAGTATTACCTTTGAACAGACACTGACCATCGCCAAATCCGGGACGAACCATTGTCGGCAGCAGTTCCGTATTGTCCGCAACTAATGCGCAAGCGAGGAAGGTCAACGGTACGCCATGAGCATATCCACAGTACAGCAAGAACTTGCCCCGGTCCGTCGTTGAGCGATGCCGACCCCCGAACGTCCAGAAGATGTCGAAAGCCATCACATTCAACCAGAAGAAGCTGGACATCAGCGAGTAGTAGCACAGATAACCAACTATCTGGCACCAATCGGGCCAAACGATCACACCACGTTTGATCACGACCAACGTAATGTAGCTGCTCGTCAGCGCGAGCACGTAACACATGAGCGACTTGCCGGGAATGTTGCGAAGATCCGGTATCAGGATGTAGACGATCAGTGTGGCTATCAGAAATGGCACCGAAATGATCATACCTGAAATCGGTACAAGCAAGACGTATCGAGTATCGAGCAACGATCCCCTCTAGTGCAAATAAGTAAGTCACGGAGAGCGCCACAAAACCTACCAAGCGAATGCCAGTGGTGTACATCCAACTGATCGTGCTGTTCCAGAAACCAAACAAAGGGTATCGGTTCGGATCCCGGATTTACACAGTACGTCTTGCTAGCATAAACGTTCGATCCATACGCAAGGCTACCATCCTGTAATCGACCAAACAAACTCAGATTAGCACACCACACACACACACACCGTAGCGTACGTCCCCGGTGTACTTTCGCAAAATCGAAGCCAAACCCGGTGTCACCGTGCGTACCTCGTGCAGCTCTGCTTCGTAGCCATATAAGCGCATAACGTACCCGGCAGTGGTGTTCCAGGCTGGAGGTCGCGCATAGATCAACCAGTACCTAGCACTCTGCTTCAGGTTCACCTGTTCACGCACACGCGCCCCGGATGCTGTACGCCTCGAGACGTTCAGCGGTAGCTGGGCCGCCTCGCAGCGGCTCAAATCGATGTGGTAGCAACAGACGTAGATGCAGACGCGTCGCTTGCATGCGCAGCTGTAGCGCTGCTCCAGCTTCTCGTCCTCGTAGTCGTCCTGACCGTACAGCTCTCCGGTGTACTGTATCGTACCGTTGCCGTTCTCCATCGTACCATTCGTTTGATGGATTCTCTCTTCCGGTGGGCAATCGGTGCCAAAGGTCTCGATTGCTTCCGTTGCCAACACAACTCGCGCAAAGCACGTACAATGCACGAGGAGAACGATCGCCACAGTTTGATAACAGAGCACCATCTTCGAATGGTAAACTGCTTGCTTTTTACAGAATAATAAAATCCTTAAAAAGATTATCGCTGGTAGCCAATGTTCCCGGGACGACACCTCGATTGATACTGGGCAGCACAGCGAGCGTTGTGCAAGGTAACCGAGTAGTCGGCTGTGTTCGAATGTAGTGGTTTCTGAATCGGAAGGGAAGGAGGGAGGGGAAGGGGCGATCTATGGTTGTTTCCAAAAGATGCTGTTCAGGTGCTGCAATCGAAGGTGAAAATTTAAAAAAGAAATCCCAGATTCATGGCTAGCAAGCCCGGTATACAGAGAGAGCGGAAGAGAAAGAGAGAGAGAGAGAGATTGCGCGTGCCAGAGCCAATAGTCGATCTGGCCGGCTCCTGGTAAAGAGGTGCGTTTGCGGTTTTGTTTATATGCCCGAACGAGATTACTAACAAACGCACGGGACGCCACACCGCTGCCCCAAAATGTGTCCAGAGATGAAGTTCGCGTGAGGAGGCGAAAGAAGAGGGGAAGATACATGAGACAAGGGGGCTACTTAACACATCGAAACTCACCTCTGCATTGGGTACTGGACCATCGGACGGGCTCCGATTTTTTCTCTTTTTTTGTTGATCTTCTATTTTCAGTTCGGCTCTCATCAGGGGCTGCCCGATAAACGTGTGCAACGAATTGTGGGAGTCGATATGATACCTCCAGTCACTCCAAACACTCACACTGGTTCAAACTCATGCCGGCTAGTCGATCTCAATTTATCGTATCAAACATCTTATGTGCTTTAGTGTACTCCTCCAATGAAGGACAGATTATTATCGAAACAATAATTACGAATCCATACATAAGCATTTCCAAGTGAGGCGAGAATGTGAACCTGTTCGTTGCTTCTTTTTTTATTTTTTTCAAACTGCCCACCAACAGCTGGTTGTTATCTTCCCAAGCGCTGCGATCCACTACCACGGTGCTACGGCTTAGTATCCATTGCATAAACTCATAACTCACCACCATGGTCGAAGGTGGTGTGTGAGCAACTTCATTTGTGATTGTACCTTGCTCAAAAATACTCCCGCCAGTGTTTTGGTATCGAATGTTCACACTTTTTCCATTTCTGGACTTCATTTTTGTGTTTTTATGCTCTCGATCATTTTAGTGGTGGTTTTTTATGATTTAGTTGTTACTAGATTTTATGCGTTTTTGTTTTGTTTTCATTTTCGATAGTTACTAAAAAATCTAACAGCTGATAGGATGTACAGGATATGTCCCTGAGAAATCTACAAGCTGAAAAAAGAAGCTTCTATTCACCATCCCTCTCTAAAATCTCTCAATAAAGTCTATGATACCGTGTAGCTGTGGGGTTTCGGTAGCTTGTACATTATTTTGAATTTCTATGCTTCAACACCTTTATTGGCACAATATTTACAGTCTGTGTTGGACGTCCGTGTGTTATGATCCCAAAACGGCTATTTCAAATACTATAGAACTGAGCACGATTTTGACCGGGTTTCTCACGACTTGTGCTGTATTTCTCACGAGTTATGCTGTGTTTCATGTGAGTTTTATTGGTGGTGCATGCTGGAGTATTAAAAAAAAACAGGCAACACCAAACCCTATTTTATTCCGCCATTGGTGGTTCCTGACTTCTTACAGTGGGTTTGTCTGGGATACACGTCATCGATCAAATCCTTTTTTCAAGCTCCTTTTGATTGTTTGTTACTTGGCACCATTAAGCTTTAAATATGCCATTGAAAAGAGCTGTTTTCATTGGAAGAGTTTTCGGATAACTGATATCCGAGTATGGTAAAAAAGAGCTAAAGAACTTAATTGGTTCAAAAGCGGCCAAAGGAAGTTGGATCATTGTTGGATACGGAAATTGTGTTTAATTGAATTTAATTTAATTTAATCTGATTGGCACAAATCGACGTCGCCACGGACCAATTTTTAATAGAATTGAAATTTGGAATCAAAATTTGGCTAGAACACGAATAAAATGTGTAAGAGTTAATCGAATTTTGCTGTCCTGTACTGATCAGCCTCATTCATTTTAAACAATGCTCGCGGAAGTTTCCATTGGTGTGATTCCGTGATCCATTCCTGTTAAAGCGATAGAAGTAAGTGCTTCGCGTTTCCCTTCCACGACATAAGACGATGTGATACTGCTCGTCGAATGGATTTTGTGCAAGCTGTGCGGGCCGACGCTATAGTTGAGGCTTAAATCGTAATCAATTATGTTAAACGAAGAACTAAACATCCTTTTTTATACATACCGCTGAAGCAACAGCTTCTTTATTCTTTGCTTCCAGACGAACAGGAAAAAGATAGCAACACCCACAAGACAATTGAATGCGTCCAGAAGATAAACCACCCACGACGGTGGGGTTTTCGGTTCACTCACTAGCCAGCTTATTATTTCCAGTGACCAGGTTACACCCATGATGGTAAATAACCGCAGATACAATCCGAATCTACATATAACAATAATAGCAACACTAAAGTTCTCAATATTTGTAGTAATTTACACGAGACAAACCTGCTCCGATCCTTTTCATACTTTGTGTGGCGCCTCGAATTGCCTGTCATCATACCGACATTTGCCTTTTCTGCTTGGTATATGCGAATGGCGGTGATAGCGAAGAAGTATATGTTCGCAGTGACCAGTGATAATAACGGTAAGTACATGTATAGAAATTTAGTCAGCTTTTCCTCTGTGAATAGTTGTAAACATATATTATATGCACAATCTAAAAACCTCCAAAAGCGGCACCAACCTCTAAGGAAACATTCTCCCTCGCCAACATTTGGCCGCAGATTGTAGCTTACAAGCTCCGTGTGATCGAAGATAATAACCAATGATAGGAATAGTAGGGGTACACCCCAAGCATACAGAGAGTAATACAGAAACTTTCTACGCTCTGTCGTTCGTCCACGACTTCCACCGAACGTCCAATAGATGTCGAATGACATGATGTTGAGCCAAAAGAAGCTGGCCATCAACGTAAAGTACAATGTATATGCAGAGATCCTACACATAAAGGATTGGTAGTCATAGAAATCCATTCGACCCAAGGCCAACAATAAATATGATACTGCGAGTGCTGCCACATAGCACATCACTGACATGCCTGGGAGGTTCTGCAGCTCAGGTATAACAGCATACACTATAAACGTGATCACAAGAAAGGGCAAAGATACAAGGAAACCTTGGGAATAAACAGAATAGAACAGTTCATTAAAGCTTTATTGGCGTAGCAAATCTATCGAACTTACCAACGGCATATATGTTATGTGATAAATCATTGATTTCAGGCTCACAAAATGATGCAAAATAATCATTCATCTCGCCCTTCGGTAGCATACAGAATTGAGAATAGCTATACACAAACTCGCCCAATTTCAGCTCACCTGTCTTTGAAATTAGATTCCGAAATCATATAACTATGTTCACAGATTTTCCAATACAACGAACTGAATACCTACCGATGTAATGATTGCTTCGTCCTGCTGCAGGGCCAACCAATCTCCCGCACAGTCAGGTTCTTGCATAATTAAGTGGTACTGATCATCTGTCGCCATGTTCACCATATGAGTGCCATCACCATAAGTTTCGGATACATTGATATTGAGCACCGTCAGCTCATCTCTCGTCAAATTTGTTGACTGGCATACGTATATACATTGACGCACCAGACAAATACATCCTCGCCGAACATTTCCGTCTTGAAAATATTGGGATGCATCGTATAACACTCCTTTATACTCAACGACACCAGTTTCAATCATTTTTCCGTTGGTGATGTCCACCGATTCCCGCTCGGAGCATAATTCTGCTGCTTTAAAACCTACACTTGTCCAATATAACAAAACATACCACATCCAAAAACATTCTAGTATTTGTTTTACGTTTCGAAAAGCAATACAGCGATCCATCGTTGGTAAGATATAACACTTATTTCTGGTAACTATGCTAGAATCACCTTTTTAGCTATCACTAATGCATTCACCATAATAACATGTTCATTACATTAAACGATTCACACGTGTAGCACTGATTATCCCGGTTGATGTTCTCAAGACTTAAACAAACAAAAATCGAAAGGCATCAATCTAAACGCAAAGTAGAGCAGCTTTCCGCGACGACGGTCCTGTAGCAAATGCTTCCTCTTCATGAATCTGCCTACCTCTTAAGTATCGAAACATAACTCGGCGGCTTCTTTGCATCAAAGAACAGAGTCATTTATACGATCTACCAATTTAGCAACTGGAGCATAGCATGAAAAAACCCCTTCCGTTAGGCTCCATTGTCGAGCATCTGAACTTCATATTTGACCTTTCAAATTGATTCGAATTGTACGGGTAAGGTAGAAAGTGCAATGATTCATTTAGGGGTTGCCCATCTATTCGGTTTAACCAAGCAATCATTAGTCATGCCGTTTTTATGTGACAATATCGTTTCATAGCATTAATGTATCGTTTTATGTGTGAAATTTCTAATTATCTTAGCTTATTATATCTATGATAACAGTGTCCTTTATGAACAATTGTTCAAAGTGAGCTTGGTAGCATGAGACTGAAATGTGCCACTGTTCTATCTTACATTTGAATACAATTCGTCACCGTCAAATCACCGATCTTCTTTTAATCTAATGCTTTACTAACACATCCAGATACGTATTAGTTATGTATTGATAATTATGTATAAATGAACATGAGTATGTCACAGCAATTAGATAAACGAATACAGCATTTTTTCCTCAAGCATATTTTATTCAACATTGCATTTTTATTACACCCATATTTTAAATCAAGATTAAAATGAATGTACTTCATGACAGATGGGAGTTGGAGCACAGTTGCAGTTCAGCCAGTTACATAGCACTGACAGCCTTCTTGTAAGATTTGAGATTATTAACCAAATGCTTGTCGTATACTTCAATTATGTTTAGACAAGGTTCAAAGAAGCAATTTGTACACATTCGTTAGTTGGGTCCATGCTGGTCAGTGTATTGGATTGTGTACTGCTTCTAGTGTACCCGGTGTAGTCATCTTTGGAGATACTTTCCTTTCTGACGAATCTGTACCGATAAATGCATAACAATATCAGTAGTACATCTATTTTGTTTTTTGTTATTGCTGCATCTATTATACATACCGCTGAAGCAACAGTTTCTTTACTCTTTGCTTCCACACGAATAGAAAATAGATTACTATGCCCGCCAGACAGTTGGAAACGTCCAGAACGTATACTACCCACGTCGGAGAAGGTGTATTCGATTCAGTTACCAGCCAGCTTATAATTTCCAGTGACCAGGTTACACCCATGATGGTGAACAGGCGTAGATATAATCCGAATCTATTAAGCACAATAATAACACCATTAAAATCCTCTATATATATACTAATTTTCCCGAGACAAACCTCATTCGATCCTTTTCATACTTTGTGTGGCGCCTCGAATTGCCTTTCATGATAATGATGTTTGCCTTTTCTGCTTGATATATGCGAATGGCGGTGATGGCGAAGAAGTATATGTTCGCACTGATAACCAGCAGTAATGGTAAGTACAAGTATAGAAACTGAATCAGCTTTTCCTCTGTAAATGAAACACAAAACATTTACTGTTGACACAATAAATTGTTCAACTGCACAACTAGACCTACCTTTGAGGAAGCATCCTTCCTCGCCAACATTTGGCCTCAAATTGTAGCTTATAAGCTCCGTGTGATCGATGAGAAGAATTAACGAAAGAAGTAATAAAGGTACACCCCAAGCATACAGAGAGTAATACAGAAACTTTCTACGCTCTGTCGTTCGTCCACGACTTCCACCGAACGTCCAATAGATGTCGAATGACATGATGTTGAGCCAAAAGAAGCTGGCCATCAACGTAAAGTACAATGTATATGCAGTGACCTTACACATAAAGGATTGGTAGTCATAGATATTCATTCGCGCCAAGGCCAATAGTAAATATGATACTGCGAGTGCTGCCACATAGCACATCACTGACATGCCTGGGAGGTTCTGCAGCTCAGGTAGTATAGCATACACCATGAACGTAGCCACAAGAAAAGGCAAAGATATCAGAAAGCCTTGGAAATAAACCGAATTTAGAAAAATCACTCAGATTATTGCCGTGCAATTCATGCTGCTGTCAAATGTATCTTTAAAACCTTATTGTTGAGACAAATCTATCGAACTTACCTAAGGCGTATATGATATGTGATAAATCGCTGATTTCAGACTCACAATATGATGCATTAAAACTATCCATCTCATCCTTCGGTAACATACAGAATTGAGAATAGCTATACATAAACTCGTCCAATTTCAGCTCACCTGTCTTCGAAGTTGGATACCCAAACCATAATTAATGCTTGTAGATTTTTGAATACAACGAACTGCACACCTACCGATGTTATGATTACTTCATGCTGCTCCAGGGCCAACCAATATCCCTCACAATCAGGTTCTTTCAAAATCAAGTGGTACCGATCATCTGTGGCTAGGTTTCGTATGGTATTGTTTGAGCCTGAAGCCTCGGATACATTGGCATAGAGCTCAGTCAGCCCAACATTCGTACCATTATCTGACTCGCAAACATATATACATTGACGCACCAAACAAATGCATCCTCGTATTCCATTTCCTTTTTCGAAATACTGTGAAGGACTGTAGCGCACTCCATTGTAGTCAATATTTCCATCGTCATCCATTGTTTCGTTGGTGATGTCTACCGACTCCTGCTCGGAGCATAACTGTACAGCGTTAACTTGTATTCTACACAGCAGAAGCACCGCACACCATTTCCACAAAATCGACCTTGATTGTATTGTGCATAACATTTTCAAACAATTAAGTAGAACGCTTAGTATACCTTCATTCAATCTGATCACTGAAGCACTTTACAGACAAACTTTGTAGGCATCTCTTCAAGTCGCCGATCAATTGCAAACTGAGTACAGCAGCAATTCAAAGATTCCGATACTCTATGTCTATGAATCCCCTAGTTTTGTTTCATTTACGCCTACGCCAACTACGCTAAAGGACCGACTACATATCATTCAAATTATCTGCGGCGTTTCCCAATATAAACACATAAACTTCTTATAACTGCCAATGCAATAAAAATGACGCATGCTTTCGAAACGCTCTGGAGGCGCGTCAGTTGTTTATCAAAAAGTTATTTCAAAAAGTGTATTTCAGTTGTTTATCAAAAAAGGAAATCGTGCATTTTCCATGCCATGCTAAATTACTCCAACTTGAATAGTATTCTAAGTTAATTAGAATTTTCTATGGTAACGTCGGAACTACAAAAATCAAAAGTAATAACCATTTTCACCGACCATTCGTCCGAACCAATAATAAGCTCGTCCATGAATTTTAAACTTTATTGCTCATGTCGTTAGCGACCTGGTATTGATATCATGCACGAAAGAGAGAGCATCGAAAAGAGTTTGGAAATATCCTAAGCATAAGAGGATATTTTTACTTCGTCTTAAATCGTAGTAAAACGCGGTCAGTGGCATGATAAGGTTTAATGTTCCCCTTAATTGCACATATTCTCATCTGAAACAATAATAAATCAAATAAACAACTCAGGAATTGCCATGAAGTGTGAAGATATTTTGTTTTATTGAGGCTTTGTGATTGGCTATAGCTTTTTAATGTTTTGTTCATTATACGATTAGGACATTAAAGGACGAAACATTAATTTTATTGTTTTAGGTGTCCCTTTTAAAAGCTGCAAAATGCTTCATACTTTGCCAAAATAGCCAAGCATTCCGAATTGTAAACTGTAAACGCTTCAAAGTGGTTCTAATTACACGAACAAGGTGGAAGTTACAATGATTCATTTAGGCCATTCGGTTTAACCAGGCAATTATTCGTCATGCCGTTTCAGTGCAGAGCTTATCATCTGGCACCGTCTGTATCAAAACTCGTATTATCAAAGCTCCTTCTATCGAAGGTTCGTTTATGAACAATCGCGCACAACAAAGAGCTGATGAACTCGGTCACATGTAAGTAAATAACTGATAGTATATACCGCTGTGCTTTCATACTTAATAGATAAAAGAGGTAATGGAAAAAAATGGTAGAATAAGTAACAGGCCAAATATTTCATAGTATGCGAACTACTAATTTATTTGTTAAGTAAAGAATAGATTTTACTAATAAAGCATCAAATATTCATGTTAGTCGAACAATAAATACGAAATCGTTGGGATAGTTTAGTACTCTGTTAAATCCTTTAAAAATATCTCGGTCTATCTCTCTAATATGTCCAACTCGATCTTATGAAAACACAAAATATATGTAGTTGATACGTTAGTATTTGAGTAGTATATTAAGGCATCCTTCTCTTCGTTATATTGATTCCTAAGTAACGCAAAAATGAAAAGCCCTTTTGTAAGCCGTAGGGACAAACAACACGAACTATAGACGAAACCGCATTTTATTTCTAAAATAAAATTGACATATTTTATGGACAGAAGAGATTCAAATTCACCTCAAGCATATAATTTCATGCAATGAACAGCGATGGTCGAAAAATCCAACGGATGCTGATCTCCTATTTGCAGTTTAAATACATTTGAACGATTGATTCATGCTACTCTTGGAGTGGGTTAAATCAGTCGATTGTACGCTGCCTGCATTATTGGATTTGTAGTCTGTTTCTGAAGACCCAATTGCTCTGCTGAATCTGTGTTGATGAACAATAGCAAGGTTATCGATACTCGAGTTTCATGGCTGCTAAGTTTATTAGACATACCGCTGAAGCAACAGTTTCTTTACTCTTTGCTTCCAGACGAACAGGAAAAAGATTACTATGCCCGCCAGACAGTTGGATACGTCCAACGCGTATGCCACCCATGAAGGAGGAGTTTTCGGCTCAGTTACCAGCCAGCTTATTATTTCCAGTGACCAGGTTACACCCATGATGGTGAACAAGCGTAGATATAATCCGAATCTACCGAGCACAATGATAACAATGATACAATCATTTGTATTTATAGCAATTAACGCCAGACAAACCTCATTCGATCCTTTTCATACTTTGTGTGGCGCCTCGAATTGCCTGTCATCATACCGACATTTGCCTTTTCTGCTTGGTATATGCGAATGGCGGTGATAGCGAAGAAGTATATGTTCGCAGTGACCAGTGATAGTAACGGTAAGTACATGTATAGAAACTGAGTCAGCTTTTCCTCTGTGAATAGTTCATTGAACATATATTATAAGCGCAATATGAATGCATCCAAAAGCGACACCAACCTTTGAGGAAGCATCCCTCCTCGCCAACATTCGGGCGTAGATTGTAGCTTATCAGCTCCGTGTGATCGAAGATAATAACCAATGATAGGAATAGTACAGGTACACCCCAAGCATACAGAGAATAATACAGAAACTTTCTACGCTCTGTCGTTCGTCCACGACTTCCACCGAACGTCCAATAGATGTCGAATGACATGATGTTGAGCCAAAAGAAGCTGGCCATCAACGTAAAGTACAATGTATATGCAGAGATCCTACACATAAAGGACTGGTAGTCATAGAAATCCATTCGACCCAAGGCCAACAATAAATATGATACTGCGAGTGCTGCCACATAGCACATCACTGACATGCCTGGGAGGTTCTGCAGCTCAGGTATAACAGCATACACTATAAACGTGATCACAAGAAAGGGCAAAGATACCAGGAAGCCTTGGGAATAAACAGAACAGATCAGTTAATTAAAGCTTTATTGGCGTAGCAAATCTATCGAACTTACCAACGGCATATATGTTATGTGATAAATCACTGATTTCAGGCTCACAAAATGATGCAAAATAATCATTCATCTCGTCCTTCGGTAGCATACAGAATTGAGAATAGCTGTACACAAACTCGCCCAATTTCAGCTCACCTGTCTTTGAAATTAGATTCCGAAATCATATTAACTATGTTTACAGATTTTCCAATACAACGAACTGCATACCTACCGATGTAATGATTGCTTCGTCCTGCTGCAGGGCCAACCAATCTCCCGCACAGTCAGGTTCTTGCATAATTAAGTGGTACTGATCATTTGTCGCCATGTTCACCATATGAGTGCCATCACCATAAGTTTCGGATACATTGACATTGAGCACCGTCAGCTCATCTCTCGTCAAATTTGTTGACTGGCATACGTATATACATTGACGCACCAGACAAATACATCCTCGCCGAATATTTCCGTCTTGAAAATATTGAGTAGGATTGTATAACACTCCGTTATACTCAACGACACCTGTTTCAATCATTTTTCCGTTGGTGATGTCCACCGACTCCCGCTCGGAGCAGAATTGTACGGCGGTAACTTGTACACTACACATCAGCAGCCCCACACACCATTTCCAAAAACTCACACTTGATAGTAATGAGTGCAACATCGTGAACACAATTAATCAAGGTATTTCATAAACTTTCATCGATGCGAGTCGAAAACACTTTACATATGAACTCTGTCGACGTCTCTCCAAGTCAACGGTTAATTGCAGACTAAAACCGCACCAATGAAATAAAATATGCTTTAGTCATTTTTCTGTGTTCTGTATTATAAACGGGTGCTCCCCAAAATAGCAACAATATACCCTAGTACGAATGATTTAATTTACGCCGCACGCTTTTGACCCCTTCGATAACATTCAAATTATCATGTTTCGGGAAAGGCCAACCCATAATAGCTCTTGGCCTTCTTCTTACTGCCTTACTTATAACTGTTCCCTTAACAAAGAGAAGTTATGCAAGCGATAGGCTTACTTACTTACGTTCTACGCGGTCTGGAGCAGCGTGACGCGTCAACAGGGGCAGTCGGTTTCATCTGTTATCATAAAATGAAGAAGGGGAAGCACTTTCATGCAAAGACTTAAACTAAGCGTGATAGTCACGCCCAGAATGATCACAGTCACAACACGAACAGTCACAAAACGGACTGATAATGGAATCCGGGTATATGTGATATGTGGTACTTAAAAACATAAATTATCCGCTTATGCTATTTTTACACAATACTAAGCCCCAAACCGTTTTTATTTTACAATACTAAGCCCCAAACCGTTTAAGATACCGATGTTTTGTTCACTTGAAACTCCACCAGTGCCCAACAGTCTTCAAGTTAGGAGTTAGAATCAAGATTTTCCAATGTTGATCGTTGAATGTATGAGCACTAACATATGCTGTATACCAATGCATCGGAAACGACGTCACCATCTTATCAGAAATAGTTCCCAACTCCCGAAATTCTTGGAGGAAGGTGAGAAGAATAGCCCGATGATGTTATATGTTCAGATACACAAAGAGGACGAACTAAGAACTGTACAGTATGCCGTTGATCTACAAACTGTCTTCAGTAAAAGTAGCTTGCCAACCATACTCTACACATAAATTTGCGAGGCGTTTATCTAAAATAGTTTAGCTGAAAAGTTCATATGAAGACATTTAGGTAACAGATTCGATTTTATGCTTTTTATGTAACCGTTAGATTCAAAGTAATCGCGTGATAAATTTTACATCGGTAAAGCCGTTACGTAAATCAGTAAATATGATTTATAAAAATTATGTTTATATTGGAAAATATGTCGGGATGCAAGTTGAATCGACAACCTAAAAGTTAATTTTAAGAACAAAGTATAATTTTCGATGCTACCCTAGGATCTTTTCAAACCAACTTTTTTCAACACTTTTCCAGCATGGTTGTTGCTTTGCAGGCGTATCACTGTACCGGAATGGAATTGATTGAATTACGATTCACTGTTTGACCTCATCCTAGAGGGTGATTCTTTTATATTCTAAATACTGAATTTAGCTTTGCCATCAACGTTCGCCATCAACGTTTGCCATCAACGATCACCTACGATCGAAGGGTATCTACAACAAATGACACTCATGTTTGTCATGATAGTGCATGTAGCGTCGCCAATTTTCAAAACACTTTGCAAAAATGAACAGATGCTGGACAAACATTGAACTTACCAGAAGTGGATGTTTCGCCTTTCCCTGATAACTGTTTGCCACTGCGCCCTACTTATTCCCATTAAAAAAAAATATGATGTGATATAATGTATGGTTACATCAAATCTAACAAGTTAGCTTTATTTTCTTTTATATGAATACACACAGGTTTATTTTACTTATATTAAAGGAATAATTATTAGCATTTATACATTAACTTGAGGTTTTGCGTTATGTTATGTTCCTGCTGCTAAATACATTTGAATTTATCCACTTAAATAGTGCAGATGTTGAAACTGCTCTGCGCACAATCTTAACATAGTTGAAGACTAAGCAAGAAATTTTATAAAAAAGCAAAATTTAAATGCCGCTCAGGATAGTACTATGCTTTGACGAAACAATGATTTCTAGTTTCATAAAAAACATTTCTATGATGCAAAGAGGAGCAACTGAAACGTGGCAAACTGAATTTACTTGTATCGTTGTTCCTCCGCGATAAACCTATTAAAGTGGAATATAGAAGAATCCTACTAGTACGATGATTTTGATTTTTTATTCTTTTCTCCAGCTGAAACATACATTGGATGTCTATAAAGTAACATTTATATTTTACGCGAAACGTTAACAGTTACAATGATGATTTATCAATCTAACACGGATAACAATAGGCAGACGTTTCAAATATCTCTTCTCCATTTCTAGCAACATCTGTTAACTGGAGACCAAAACATATGTTTACTTGTTAGGTAAAATGTCGAAGTCGCATATGTATAGCGCACAATGGCCCAGCGGGCGGCACAAAGCAATTAATCTCAACGATCAGAAATGATTCAATCGAATCGACATAACGCACCAGTTTTTCTCTCGCTAACTTATATGTTATTTCAAAATTATATGTCAGGCGGGCAGGTTTTGTCATGTACCATAACTTTAGATGTTTGAAAATAAATAAGCCTATCTAGCTGCAAAGCTGCATCTTTGCGTTGGAACAGGTTAATTTCCAGATGTCGCATCGAATTAAGTACTATCTCCCGGTCCCGGTTTAAGTTCTCCCGGTGCGCGCACACAGGTTTCAGGCTGCTTACTGAAGAAAAAGAAGAAAATTGCAAAAGATAAGATGGCAAAATGATGAACAACCTTTTGCAATAATAATACAATTTTCGCTCAAGACACGATGAGCTGAAACATGTGTTGATCAATACCGAAACCTTACAATTTACGGCCAATCGTACCGCCACGTGCACCAAAAAAAACCTTTGATACGTCGCACCACGAGAGGGTTTAATACTTTTGATGTTCTGCGTCGTTAGAAAGCGAGCTCCGGAGACGCCGGAGCGACAAGATGAAGCTAGATGGGCGCCAATTCGGTGTGTGCAGACGGGTGGGAACGACGCGTCGCCCTTGTGATAATAGCCAATTTCCTGTGCGTGTGTTCCGTGCTCCGCGGTTATGTTTGACGCATACCGCGTACGTGCGAACGTTTAGAACTG
>NC_064875.1:52012041-52037041 GCF_943734745.1 Anopheles darlingi
ACAGACCCCGTCAGCTCGCACACTCGCGCGCCGATGCGCTCGTGCGCTAATTGCACTCAATACGCACACGCACGAGCCGTACGCTGCTGTTTGGGGAGTAGTGGGATTAAATGCAGCATCCAAATCATTTAGCACCACACTCGCCACTCACTACGAAGCACCAGACAATTCGGCATCCGGTACGTCCCACCATTGAAACGTCACAGCGCCGCGTTTTCTCAATTTCCACCGCCACGTGATGGCGCCACGGATACTTACCCACCGAGTACCAACGGTGCGCCTCATTGATGTCGATCAACTCACAGAAGCCCGCATCCACCTGACCATTCTCGTCGGGGGCCAGTAGACAAAAGTGATGATACCCAAACAGGGACGTCCCGTACGCCAGTTGGCCACCCTGTGAAAGAGGAAATACGAAGCACGTGGACGAATCGTGCAGGGACGAATTGATCGGGACCGAGCGGCCAACCGAGCTGGAGTTGGAGTGCGTACCGAGTGGAGTAAGAATTCGTTCCCGGAAATCGACAGCACTGTACCACCGTGGCAGGGTGGTAGTGAGTACAGCAGATAGTACCGGTCGTCCGCCATCAGATCCTCCATTTGATGCGGTCCAGCACCGGTCGGATCCGAGATGTTGACCTGCAACTCGCTCACCAAGCATTGATCGATGGCGGTCGTACAGCACACATAGATACACTGACGCACTCGGCAAACACAACCCCGCCGAACGCCAGACTCGTCGTGGAAGTACTGTGAGGGACCATAGCGGATCCCCTCATGCTCGATCGCTCCATCGCCCGTGATGACGGTCCCGTTGCTGAGATCTATCGCTTCCAGCCCCGTGCACGGTTCCGCGGAACCACCGGCATTGACTCGGCTCGGTCCACCCCAAAGCCACAACACGCAACCAAGCCAGCACCACGACCACCACAACCAAGCGGGCGGCCGTCTTATCGTTGCGCGGTATCGATAAGCTGCGCATTGCACCATTCTGTCTGACGTATTTGTGACGGCGTCACGGGTAACTGCGTGAGAATCGTGCTGTACGCCTGTCCGATTTGCAATCTTTCCCCCAATCCGTTCGCTACGTTTCACTAGTGGCCCGGGTAGACTCCGAACCACATTGATCTCACACACACACACGCACTGGATGAACACGGATGCTCGATCTCAAACAAAAGAGTTAACCCAGGATGTCTACTATCACTCATCCATCCCGGCAGGCCGGATCCCTGGTTGATCCTAATCCTAATCCTAAGCGCGAGGTAACATCCGCGGCAGAACAATCCGCGACCAACGACGGCCAACCACACACTGACGGCTGGCAGGCGGTTGTATTGCTATTTTCAACACCTCGACACCCCGGGCCCATCCCCAACGTATCGTGCGCTCGAACGCAACTTAACTTTTCATAAACATCTCGCTCATCAGAGGTGGAAGAGGTGGTGGTGGTGGTGGTGGTGGGGCCGCGACACACTCACAGACACCCGCCCGTCACCCCGTTCTCTGTCGTCTGTGTCTTCGAGCGGGACCGCGCGCGTTGTCGGTGGTCGTGGTGGTCGCCCTCGTCCAGCTGTGGCGTGTGTATTGCCATTCCATTCCGAGGTACATTCTTATCATATTGCGCCACCCGTAACTGGCTGCTAGCGGGCGACTCGCGTCTGCGGTATCGTCCGTTTTGATGCTCCTCCACCGCAGAGCATAGTCCCTAGGGCACAACACGCCTCGCCCCCGAAGATAGCCTGCCCCCTGGGGAAGGAATGCTACGGGCTAAGGGTAATGATTCATTGGATGATGCGCCCTGGGTTGTGGTCGGTCCATGGCGAACTATTAACGTGCAAACAGGCAGCGGCAGCGGCTACATTATGTTTCCGGTGTCATCATCGAGCGAGAAAGCCACGGTTTGGCGTTCAGCTCGATGAGCTGGGTCGTTACAAACGTTACCGACTTTTAATTTGTAATCCAATTACCGGATCGGTAACGGAACAGCTTCATTTAGTGCCCCCCGGGAGTGGTGGTCCCGGTCATTGCGATCGGTCGGTCAGCTCACCCTTTCGCTCGCACGCCCCAAAGGCGCTCCATCTGTTTGTGTTACGGCGAACATAGTGTTTGATTTTTAGAATCAATAAACAATTGCTTGCCCGGCCAACAATCGGGCAAAAACCGATAGCCCCGCAACCAGTGAGCGTTTTAGGGCCCCGAGAGCTAGCAGATGACACGAGTACGAGAGTGTGTGTGGTTTGGTGTGCAGGGATACGCCACTTTGCCGCACGTTTCGCTGGTACTTTAGCCGTTTTATGCTCTGGTCAATAAACATGAAGGACTCGAACACCAGGGACAACGCTGGTAAAAGGGAGTGGTGCTTGGATTGACTTTGTGGTTGGTGACGGTTTCGGTTTCAACCTCATTACGGTTCGAATCGTGCTACTGCTGCGACGGAATGGTGAGAAAGCCAGTGAGCAAGTGAGCACAGGACACAGTGGAAGTTCTTTAGTTACGTGAGATTATTTAATTTGAAAACTTTTACAGCATTTCATCGTTTGTAGGTGTGTGTGTGTGTGTGTGTGTGTGTGTGTATGTGTGTGTGTGTGTGTGTGTGTGTGTGTTTTTACGAAGAGATAATACTAATAGAGGGGTCCGATAGGGACGCATGACAGTATAATAGGCTATTCCATCAATATTGTGCGTGTCTTGCTAAGATAATAACTGACATACGGTAATCTTTGTTGGTATCTCCTAAAGTTAAAAGCTTCCGCCTAGGTATACTGGCATTCAATGCGGGTATTCAACCATTGAGGCATCTCAATATTAGTGTCTGGTGAGCTGCAGACTATACCACACTACTGGTACTGTACTGTACTTTTGGAATTCTTTCTTGGGTTCAGTTTAAGCTTAATACATTCATATTAATTCATAAAACCTGACGATTTACCATGAGTTAGTTATCGACTGGCCTGACTGGACAGATAATTTGCAATCACTTTCCAAATCGTTCCCTCTGATTTGTTCTGCCTACACGCAATGCGTGCAATGCGCAATTCTTTCTACAAACCTGGAATGTACTCTTCGACGCGTTAGAGCCATTACTGCCAAAAGTGGTGTTCTAACGATTGGCTCCTTCTCTATAAGACTCTTCGCACACACACGCACTCTCCCACCTCTATTCGGGCAGGCTATACTACGGCAATTGCATCATTTAAATTTTAAGTAACAATAACATAATACACAAATGGTAGCTACCCTGATAGACAGGATGACACATCTAGATTGATACACAGGCACACGTACACCACGTACATCGGTGAACGACTACAGACTACAGAATGAAATCCGTCTTGAGGTAGGCTAATCAGCTCCGTATCCGCTTCTGGGCCGTACCCAAACAAATGGTAACGTTATTCTCGTCAACTTTGTACCGTACAGCATACAATACAATACTGATTCTTTGTGGTGCCTTTTGTGGTACCGTTTGTCATGCAGGGGCATCATCATAAACGTTAAACGGAGACTATGCAATGCTGTCTCCTTTGCTTCTCTGCGATCCAGTGGTTGCTAGGAGACCTCGCAGAACCTCGTTAGGTCGAAATCTTTGGCTGGAGACATCAAACTGCAGTGAAGTGGCCAGAGAACCCGCGGGCACCCAAGCCATCCAAGGTGTCCCCTCTGTGCGCTGAGGCTGAGATTTTGCTGGTTGGAGTTGAATCCTGGTTCGGCTGCACCGGCCATTACAGTCGACGCGACGGAACCGGTGCCAAGCTGGAGTTGTTTGCCAAGACTAATGGTTTCTCCGACTTGGAACTATTGAAGGAGGAGATCGTGGAGGCGGTTGTACGTGTGCTGCACGAAGACATCGCTTGCTCCTGCCGTACCTCTCGTATGCCGAACCTGTTTCATGAGCGTGAGAGTATAGTGGAATTAAATGTTAATTGCTTTGTTAAATCATTTAAAATTTTCTTATTAAACCTGGGAAACACCAAATGCTACCATTTTAGTCCAAACTAGGGAACAGGTGATCATTTAGAAACGTATGATTTTTGCAAGAACCTCGCCAATCGTCCTTTTGGTTTTAGAGAACTCAACACCATTGTTAGCCCAAAGCACCACACCAAACCAAAAACAACCTAAAAGGTCCGCCACACCACGATAAGCACGAGCCTAGTTTACCTCTTTGGATCTTTGGACTTCTTCACATTCATCACATCGCTAGGGGCGCCTCTCGGCACGGCCAATCACCATGGAGCAGCCCCATGAATGACCAATAACCGGGACCGGAAGGCGAAATGCAGCAGCTACAGCAACAGCAGCAACAGCAATAGTATCACAGAACAGCGACGAACGAGCGAGAACAGAACCAGCCTATCTGACACTCATGTGCTACTTTCACCCTTCCTGCCACGGCACGTGAACAGTGAAAGGGAACAGGAAGTACGGAGAGACAAACACAAACATTTACAGCAAACAAACAGACGACAACCACAGATAGCGTGAAAAGCAACATTAACATTGGCGGATTGAGCCAGCGCGAAGGGCACCGAATGTGGTGGACACTTACCGTCGGTAGATTAATCGTTTGATTTTCTGCTTCAGCACGAACAGGGCAAAGATGAGGAACCCTTGGATGCAGTTGCACACGTCCGAAACGTAGAATATCCACGCGTTGTTATCGACGACCCAGGAGATGATTTCCAGCGACCAGGTCACACCCATCACTATGAACAGGCGCAGGTACAGTCCGAAGCTGTGTTGGGTGTAAAAAGTGAAACCAGTGGGTTTGATTAGATAACGTACACGTGTAGGAGTGAAGGACGCTCGATTTTTTGGAGCTAGTAGCAAGCCAAGTTCGATGGCACCTTCAAATGGCTGTATGTGTTACGTTGCTACCACCAACGAGATAAGGTGATAAGGTGGTCAGGTAGGTTCATTAAAATGATATAAAGCAATCTACTGTAACGTGACCGCGACGATCCGGTTAGTCCTTCAGCTGGTCCGGTAGTTCCTTCAAGAACATATTTCATAAATCAAAACGGTTTCGATAACAAATACCGAACCATGGGTTAGCCCTAAACCTTTATCAAATTATTCTATTCTGCCCCATGAATCGCGGTTAATGCAGTAGGCGTTGCTAGCCTATTCGGACTGCTTCGGTACTTGGAAACGGGTGACTGTGACATTGAGTAGAGCTCTATCGTCAATCGTCTTAGTACTATTAAACCCACTCACTACCGTACCGTCACCCTGTTTATCTGAAGTGTTTCCAGGAACGAACGGAATACGTTCGCAAATAGCAACGGCACCATTCTGTGTAAAACATATTCAATAAAACGATTACTATTCCTCTGTCTACTCGGTGTTAGCTAAGGTTTCGTTAAATTGTTGCGTACGCAGATTTCACCTTCCTAGCGCCACATGTACTGCGAGCCACTTCGTCTTAAATTAACCGATGATGTGTTCCACATTGTTGCTAAACGGAAATTCATTGCTGGCCTGGTCATAAATAGGTTGACTGGATGACTGCAGAGATCTCAAATCACTAGCGTTTAGTGCAAATTAACTACAGCCAGATGTTACAAAAACCGAGTATTTCCTTTCTTCTCTGCTATAAACAACTTAAAGGGCTTCTTTTCGACTCTCTCTCTAGCGCTCCAATCAGGTTTAACCCGCTCTGTACCATGTGCCATCACAAAGGGATGAAGCACATTTTCGATATGTATTACTACTAAGCAAGGCAACTATTGACGAGATCGGTCCTCATATTTAACCTGTTTGGAGCTAGCTTCTATCGAACGTTACATG
Organism: Anopheles darlingi; assembly: GCF_943734745.1. Lineage (NCBI taxonomy): Eukaryota > Metazoa > Arthropoda > Insecta > Diptera > Culicidae > Anopheles > Anopheles darlingi. The sequence goes on from NC_064875.1 coordinate 52,017,835, forward strand.
AAGGTCAGCATTACATGAAGCGCACATCGGAAAATGTGGTTCAGTCTAATAGCATCCGAGCGCAACAAATTCTCCCGTTCCCGTTCCAAACGTTCATTACCGATCGCGATCATTGTCCAGCTTGGTATGGCGTTTCGAGTCACCACGGCGTATCATGGACGTTTCGCACTGGATCTTAAAGATGCGTATGGCGGTCACGACGAAGAACAGCACATTCATAAACACCAAAATCAGCAGCGGCAGGTACAGGTAGATAAACTCGATCAGCTTGTTCTCTGGAAAAAGGGAACGAAAAAAGGAAAAGAAGGAGTCAGTTTACGGCACCCTTTGCTCGGTGACCACCTGGGTGGCCAATTTCTTGCCCCACTACCTACCGACATAGAGACACCGGGTAAGGCCAAACTGTGGACGCAGATAGACGGGCAGCAGCTCCGTGTGATCGGCCACGAGTGCGGCCGCTACCAGCAGGATCGGGCAACCCCACGCGTACAGCGAGTACAGTACGAACTTCTTCGTTTCCGTGCTGCGAACACCAGTCACGCCTCTGCGGGAAGTCGATGAGAGTGCAAGTTATTGTAGCAGTTAGCTCCAAAACGCAGCATTACTAGCAGCAGCAGCAGCAGCAGCAGCAGCAGCAGCAGCTTTACTTACTTGAACGTCCAGTAAATATCGAACGACATGACGTTGAGCCAAAAAAAGCTGACCATGAACGAGAAGTAGACGATATAGCCGGAGATGGCGCACGAAATACTCGAACCGGGGAACACCTTCAGCTGTACCAACGACAGCACCGTATAGCCAACGCTCAGTCCCAGCACGTAGCACATCAACGATTTACCGTGCATGTTGCGCAGCTCCGGGATGCAGGCATACACGAAGAATGTCATCAGCAGGAATGGCACCGAAATCAGCATGCCTGGAAGAAATGGGAGGAGGAGGAGGCAAGAAGAGATGTTAGAGGTGTTAATCAACAGGCAGACATTCAACATTGGCCATCGGCGTTAGCGATTATCGGTCGCTTCGGTTGTCCGGGAATCGAAAACTAGCGCCACCGAACCCACTGTGAGCAAATCGATATCATTCGACCAAATCCACCACCGGAATGGCCACCGACCGTTGATCGGTAAACACATTAGTGCGATTAATCGAGGGTCGTCCACCCGCTGGGACCATCTGGATGTGGCAGCGCCACCGAAAGCGAAAGGTCCCGCTCTTTCTCCCTGAACAGATTGCTCCCCCGTGCCCGGAACTGACGCCACTGTAGTAGCTGCAGGAGCCGGGCTTGTAGGCGTGACTCCCGGCGCTCGGAACTCTAATTAATTTCCAGTGACCATTGGTTCGGGAGTGTTTTTTTTTTGTTTTCTTCTCGGAAATCCTCCCACCCTACTTAGCAATTCAAATTTGGACACTAGCGCGACAGTTAACCATTCGTGTAAATACTGTTATCATGCGGATCGCCTGGTAGAAGGGCATAAACATAAATAGACCAGCGCAGTGCAGCAGGGGTTGACCGATCGACCGGACAGCACGGAGCCGAATGTAATTGGAGCCAAAACGTAATTCAATATCAAGCCCGGAACATTTTCGAGGGTCAACCATCCATGGCATGTTGTCTCATCTCTTTTTCCCGGCGAAAGTGCTTCAAATAGAGCCAGGCGTACGCTGGGGCTGCACACAAAGGGAATGGCCGTGCACTATCAATGATTTCACGCCATGTGACGGCACTACTAATCAGCGACAACCTCGTGCCGAGCCCATCAACAGCATATGGTCCCGGAAGAGCCGCCTGTCAACGATGCCGACAGCCAGCCAGCGACAACAGTCACGGTAGTCAGTCAACCGGCGGGTACCAACTGTTGGCACTGTCGGGCTGCCCTAAGATATGCTGACTGTCTGGTTATCGTTAGATCGTAGATTAACAGATAGTTACATGCAAATAAACATACAGCCCGATTTCGACGATCTGGTGTGCTAACGGGAACGGGGTTTACATTCGTTGTGGTTCACTTTCCACAACCTGATAGGAGCCCGATGAGCGATACTATTGATAAACTTATGCTCGATAGACGCGACATATTATACATATACAATACCTTCCAAATACCTTTGAATAAATAATTGCTAACAAATTGTTACGAATTGAGCTAAGTCCAGCACTGGACAATAAATTACGGGTTCGTAAGTCGTTTTTGGCATATTTGTCAAACAATCGATCATTGAACTGAAATCGATTGCTATAATCGATCGGAAAGATTTATGATCCACAGATGAAGGGTCCACCTGGCCGGTAGTCTGTGTTTACGCAGCCTACAAACCGACCGAGCATTTCGGACAGTTTATGATCTGATGAAAGTTCCAAACATATCACGTAGCGTCCCCCCGTGCTACACATGGATAGTGTGAAAATGCTGCGATATCAAATGACCGTCAGTCTGATGGTCACCAAAGAAGATGGTTTTCTTTCTCTTCCATTTTAAACATTTATTTATCTCCCCGTTTTCTGACAAATTCATTCGCGACAGCCCAACTTCCCCTGATGGTAGGTGAAACAGTTTTTCATCGCCTGTTCACAATCTGTCGTGCTGCGCGGACATGATTTGAATGGTTCAGCTCATGTTTTACGATGTTTACACTTCATCGTCGTACAATGTAAATGGTCTGGCCGAGTGATACACATGACACGTCCAGCAGACGCACATTTCCTATCTCAAATTCGCCTGACGGTAGGGGTGATCCAATACTGATATGATAAAGAAGACATCACCAACTGACTTGCGGAACAACGGGACAATTAAAGCCATTTAAGCGTAGCCATAACGATTTATTTCTGCGTTAAGGTTAAATATATTATGATCACTTCAAATCTACCGAGCCAGAACGGTTCCTTTCCGTTCTCGACTCAAGTGGTTCGACCGAGAATCGTTGTTTGGGAGTGCCGAAGAGAAATCGCAACAACAAAAAAACCCGGTTAGACTAAGCGAACACTTCTTCCGGCTTCAACCATCACCTGTTCTGCTGTGTCATAGGTTGCTTTGGGGCTATGTCATGTCAACGACGCTCCCACTTCTCGCGACGCAAAGTAAACTATCTTGACACACGCTCCAATCCCTCCATTTCACCCACAGGGCTGAGGCAAAAAAAATCTTCATTGTTCCCATCTCTCCTAGTGGCGCAGTCGGTGGGCGTTAGCCCTGGAATCGCATTGTCGAAGGTCGACGTCATGTATGGCGAACACGTGCGGTCGTCGAACGTAATATCGCGATCATCGTCATCCCTCCTAAAAAATCGGACAGTATGTTCTACGACGCGTTATGCATCGAGTGGTAGGTTTGTCTGCCTCATTGGACAACCGCTGATGAGTGAGATGAGTTCAGCATAGTGGATGATCATAAAACCGAAACACCAACAGACACAAACAAAACCAATTTGCTACCAATTACTGCGTTATTGTGTTTATGTACCCCACCCTGCCGGGACCTAATTGCTGTAGGATGTCATTAGGGCCCGTCGGCGGTCGCGACAACGATTTGTATTTGCCGCACTATTAAGCCCGTCTGTGCAAATCCGAATCATAGGGGATTTGGTTAACCGACGATCGCCGTCGTCTAGCTGTCCAGTCGTAAAATGGGTATTTATCCAACATTTATGGTTCCTTGGGCCGTTTCGTATCGTCGCTTATTGCAACAAGCAGACAAATATTCGTAAACGCATGGTCATGATCTAACGTCGCTCGTGTTTATGTTGTTTGGGGCAGATCTTCGCAATCTAATCTGTGCCAGAGCTACAGCGCATCGTATACTTACCGACTGGATACAGTTGATACCGGAACTCGGGATCGGCGACGAAGCAAACCAGACCGGAAACATAGGTCTCATTGTAGCGCGGTGCTAGACAGTACTGGTTCCGTGGTATCAGCATTCCCTCCTCAATGATAAGGCTACCATTCTGGGGAAGGTAAACAGGAGATCATGAATGTCATGTTATGCTTGGGAGCAGAACGGGATTATGCTAGCGATTAGTGTTGCGGGATGAAACGAATACATTCGGTGCGTTATTTGAAGATCATTCGAAGCATTATTTGTGAGACCATCTTGCGAGTGTATGCAGCAAGCGTATACAACACCTACAGCACGATAGAACTGCTGTGCTATTCAATGTCACTTTTGTTATTGTAGCACCAGCAGCATCACCAGTAGCAAGCAAACAATCGCTTTATTTTGCAAGCAGTTGACATAAATACCGCATAGATATTAGCATGGCATGGAAGCATTCCCACCATTTGTGGACGAAACGATGACACCGGCCACCGACTGCCGGCCGCGCACTTTTCGAACAATCGAGACAACGGTGCTAAGAAGTCGCCGTTTTACGTCATCTGCCCCATCGGCACCGTCTCAGCTCATCTCACTCCTCTTGAGCGTATAACGCATATTACTCATCGTACACGTCACGTTGACCCCCGGCGGCACGCGCGCAAAGCTCTTCGCGATCGCGAATCGAGTTCGGGGCGGGAATTTTGCTTTCGTATTTTGACATCTTCAAGGATTATGCCAAATCATCTACGATGGCACAAACATTTATCACTGAGAGTGGACCACGTGGATCACCAATCGACCGTAGCATGCACCACTTCCTCGCTTGTTTCATGAGAATATAAATTTGGGAAGTCAACTGAACAGAGATGCTTGGAACGGAGTAGATGGCGCCAATTAATTTATGGCCGAAGCAATCATTAATCATTAAGGAAACCGTTTGTTTGTTTGTTTTTTATGTGTTGCAACATGATCCCCGGTCGTATGATTGTGGGTAAATTCTAATGAAACTTATCGTACACCAACGACGGCACACAAAACCACTTATGCACCCATGGCATGGCCTCGAAGTGAGATAAATTAAGTGGTTGGATAAATAATCGAAGGTATCTTATCTCTTGTCTCGTCCACGTGAAGTGGCATATCTGGATTGGTGGCGGGTGAAATCACCCCACTGTCCGGTACATTACACTCTTGGCCAAACATAGTTTGCCTTGAACGGGTACGTTCGTCTGCGTACGCGTATGCTCAAACAAATGCTAATGCCGATTGCACGCATCCGATTGTGGAATTTGCATTCCCGTAATCGTGCACTTCAGTTCAGTTAGTAAACAATATAGGCAATCACACCGGTCAACGGAGGTGGTAGGTCGAGTGCTCGAACTCATTCCCGACCGGGCCAATCCAGTGTGCGGATGCACAGATTGGCTTATCAAGGATGCCTCTGTCATAAAGGCAATTCCCTGCTAAAGACCTTCACATGGGTTATCTTGAAACAGATTGAAAAAATGCCACAAACACAAGTGGGACGGTTTTACAATATTCTGTGGTGAGGGAGAATATGGTCGGCTGTGAAAAAGGCAATTAAAATCCGTGCCGGAAGACACTCTTCACCCTGACACCTTGCTACTCTCTCGCGACCTTATGTGAATTACTGGAAGAAGGAGGAAAAGATGAAGTCCTGTCATTCTTCGTGAAGTGTTTCTTGATCGACGATGCTTAGCGAAGGAGGAGTAAGGCATCACATCGCATCAAACCGATTCCAAATGATCTTATGATGGACCCTCAGCGGGGCTTTCGGGGGGCCTCATTCATCATTCGCATACTGCGATGACGTCTTACAACGGCAAGCTATCAAATCCGAACAAGTGGCATTGACGGTTCAAGCCTTCCCACTTGCCAAACAAAACTCCGTTGCGTTAGCAACGATACATGCCTCGTACAAAAGGCACACAATTCATTTTACGCCACCACAAACAGAAACGGCATGAAATGTCATTAACGAGGCACGAGCAGCGTTAAGGAATTCGCTAAAAGTTTTATCTGAAATTTCGAATACTCTGCCGGACACTTGACCTTCTCGAAATCGAACACAAGCCTCGCACTGTTCGCTGTTCTAAACCAACACCAAAACAGCATGACATTAGGATTAGTCTCCTAAACGAAAGGTCGAAAATGCAGGACGATCGAATCCCAAAACCAGAAAGTGCTATACGAATGAATGCTGTGCTGTAGAAGTGAGGGAGGATGGTTCAATGTTCGATTGACACTAAAAAGTCAATAACGAGCGATAACGGGTCACCTTCCTTCGGCACCGCTGTCCACCCGCTGCTGTCCACTTACCCTTGCAATCGTCCACTCATCGTGCGGACTATCCTGTGGCAACAGCTCGTACACCTGGGCACAGGGCTTACCGTGCAGAAACCCATACGATGGGCTCTCGCGCAGATCAATCATCTCCCGGCTCGCGTTCACGCTCACGTTGGCCCGGATCGGGAACACCATGTCCGCCTTCGTGCAACCGATGGCCAGATGCTCATTATCGCGGCAGCACAACCGTACGCAGATCCGCACCGCGCACAGACACCCGCGGATGTACGGTGGAACGTACTTACGCGTCGCAAAGTCCTCATAATCGTAGTCGATCTCGCGATAGTAGGTCGGACTGTACACGATACCATTGTGGTTGACGCTACCGTTCGCTAGCCGCAACCCATCGGTAATGTTGACCGAATCGATAAAATCACACGGCAAACTGTTGCACGCACTGTACCGCACACCGAACAGCACCAGCAGCGAGACGAAGATCCGGCCACCCATTCTTACGACCGCCACACGAAAGACGCGTTTCCCTTTTCACAGCACAAGAACACACAATGGAGCACTGACCAGCACTAGAACGCCGGCAACAGCAGCAGTTTTCAGCAGTAGCTCAACACTAGACGATCCCCCGGCGACGATAGCTACCGTCGGACTGCTGCCACGGCGAGACACATTTTGGCACCTTGGGCTTCGAAACGGAACCGAATGTCAACAAATTATCGGCCGGCGACCAGACACGGGCGCTACGCTAACCCGAAACCAGTTCTTCGGAATTTTCGGTCGAAGATGTTCGGGAAAATCGTTATTCTTGCGCCCACGATACACGGTTGGGACTTGCCCACCGTCCGCTAACTGGTTTGCGCCGGTTATCCTGGAACGAGCAGTAAGAGAAATGGGACCGTGATCAGACGAGACAGAATTTACAATACCTCCGCGCTGGAACCGGCTGAAACCGTGACACACACACAAACACACGCACGCACGTTTTCTGCCTGGCACCGCAACTCCTGCACCGTTCGTGTGGCATGATTTATGGAGCCAGCAAGGAGTGTCCGGAAGGCTATAATTGAAATATGTTCCAAACGGTCCAGTGGGAAATGTCACGATAGAACGCTCGTACGAGCAGGTCATCGTGCTTAGCGCGAACCTCCTCGAACCCACTGCGCAACACGCCAAAAGTCCTTTAATAATCCTTAATTGGTTGCCAACGAAGCTGGCCTGCGGACGTGGACATCAAAAAGTCGTCAAATGGTGTAGCAAGCGCGCCATTAGAAGCGAGCCATTCTTTCAGCTAACAATGCTGCTAATGAATACGACCTACTATAGCCATTCGGCACCAGAAACGTCAGCAGTTGGGACGATTGATTAGCTGTCTGGTAGCAACAGCATCCCAACATCAGCGCATCTTGCGGAGACCATTGGATCGCTGCGTGGATTGGCGTTAAACTGATGCGATGCCAAAGCAGTGTCCTTGAATGGTTGTGGTGTGTGATTGTTCTTTCTAGATAACGATGGCTCACTCTGACCAACCGCACAGCATCATACCGGATATGTTGTATCTTTCGGCGAACAGCAGCTCGCTTCCGGCACAACAGACCACCACTACTGTTGCTACCATCCGGCGGCGTTGCATCTCTCTCTCTCAGGTCGGTCGCCAACCACGCAAACCCCGATGACGAAGTGCAGCTGGGGAGATGATTACACCGACACCGCCCAGACCCGGACCGGTGGCCAACGATGAAGACATCATAATGACCGATCTCCGTGGTGTGTATCATGGTGGCCATTCGGGGAAGAGCTTAACACTTGGGTCAAACAAACAATGCCGATCTGTGAATGGATCGATCGCAGATGGTGATCTCGCTCTCCTTCTCGACTGTTGCAACTTTCGTTGAACAAGTGTTCCGCCAAACCCTTCTCCTAACGATTAAACACACACACACACGCACACGCGGGTACATGCGCTCTGCTCTGCACACTGCTGATTGTATGTTTATGTTAAATTCGAGCCCTTTAACGGTTGACCGCTGGTTAGGAGGAGACGAGGAACGATAGTGGCAGATGAATGGTACCGCACTGACTGACAGCGCGGGGTACAGAAGGAGAAGGAGGCACGGTTCATGACCTTTCATGCTTATGTAGAATTACGCTTTTCGTGGATATCAATGATTTGTTCGGGGAGGAAAGGAGCAACCTGTGCGCTAGCATCAACAGGTTAGCAGTGACACAATTAATTGATCAAAGGGGAATCAAATTCAATCAAGAAGCTGGAGAAAAGAATCTGCGGAAACCCCCATAAAAGCCGTTGTACCGTGGCTATTTTGCCAGATGACAGTAAACAACCTGGTTGGTAATAAAAGACACGATTTATTAACAATCGTGAGTTATAACCGGTCTGGACCAGCAGCAGCAGCAGCAGAAGTGTTCTAGCCCTATTGGAAATTACCCAACTCGTTGTTGCACAGTGCAAAGGCTTCGTGCAAAACCATTTCTAGATTTAATCGCTCATAGCACGATTCACGATGACATGATTCATGCCATCGCCAAGCAAAGGTTAAGCATTTCGCTCTTATCGCGTTTATTGACACTGGCGCCAAATTCAAAGGTTATCGGCCGACGTATGATTCGGCGAATTGCAATTTGCGGATCTCAAATTTCCTACTAATCAGGCATCGTTAAACAACCTTTTTTTGAAGCAGCCTTACGATTTCAAGGTCCCCATGGCCAAGGCGATGTATAGTAAGACTTTGCTTCCGGTTCGACAGTTAGTCGGTGCGTAGCGTGTCTAGGGGGGCTTTCAAAGAGGGCGACACCAATATTACTCTCGTGGTACATTTTGGAGGGGTTCCTTTACAAAAATTCTTTAGTATACTTATGCTAGAAAAGTGACCGAGACTAGACTGTATGCATTCACCGCGTTTACGTAAAGGTAAACAGCAATAAAGCTAACAGAAGCAATTCGAGCCAAGTTCCGGTGTTATTATCAATGCACCCAACGAAATCTTTCAAACGCAAGATAAGGTTAGCTACGTGACCGATCGAGCATACACCATCGGCCACTGAAGTAGTATTTCTCTTAATCCAATACGTTTGTTATGCTATCGAAAACACTGAACCACACCGAAGACCGGTTTGACCGCTAGTTGGACACGAGTGTTACTGTTACCAAGATGCCATTCCGATTTTACTCACACAGCTCAAGTTTCGTTGTTTAAAAAAAAATTAAAAATATGCAAAATCACTACTTCTGAAAACACACATTCGTGTAGGTTGCTGTCTCATTAATCTAAACCGAATATTATTGCTTTAGACAGATTTATCAACGACCTACATGGGTGGCAGTGGCCAATGAATCAATCCCGCAAACAAATTACGCGTCTTTGTACCGTTACAATCACCAACACGAAATTTCGTCCCCTAAACTCACGGAACTAAACTTGAAGGAATGATAATTATACCGTTCATCTTTTGCACGCCGGGGTGAATGATTCGATCTGGCCTTGTCGCTGTTATAAAAAGCTGGACGTGGAGTTCCTTTCACTTGATCAGGTTTCTCATCTTGCATCAGCTTCCAAAAAGCAATCTACTGTTTTATGACTTTAACAAACCACATTTGTTAACCACACTAAGAATTGTTGCGGAACACAGAAGTGATCGACATGGATTAAGGTTTGTTGATGGTCCAGTAAGTAAAGATTAAGAACCTCACCAACCGGTTGTCGACATCAAACATCCATCCAGTCCAAGGCGTCTCCGTCACCGGACGTTTCTCAGCGTGTTTGACACGATGATAAACCGAACCATATCTTATCACGCTTCCCCCTTGCTCGTCGTCGTCGGGCGTCAGCATTTCTCAAACAAACATTTTCGACCCTCTCCTCATTCAGAACCGCATCCGGTAGGAAGAGATTGTTTCCCAACACAAAATATAGCGACCGCAACCAAATCCAGCCCATCAGCAGCAGCAGCAGCATTGGAAAGAACCAGAAAACACCATCCGTCAACCACCTCCGCAGATTTGATGGTCGCGATGGCGACACCCATCTGGGCACGGCTGTGTTTTCTCTTGCAAATCTCTTAACCCAGATAAACGGAATGACCTACCTTTAGCCGAAGCGTGTCCGGTTTTAGGCGTCGCTATGGGACCTGTCAACCCAAAACCCATCGCGATGCAATGGTGAAAGGAACCCGCCAGTTTAAAAAAAACCCGCTCCAGCAAGTGACAATAAAACCCCAGACGACGCTCGTTGGCGCGCAAAGCGAGTCCCCGATAGTCGCTAACCGGGAGAGGACCCTTACACAACACACATCGTGCCGACTTCGTGCTGGATCTTCCAGATCCGAGCCGAGAGTCCTGGAAATTCCGGCTCCAGTTCCGTCTTCAAATGACCTTCCCACGTGCCTTCCGTAGTTCGTTCGTTCGCTCGCTAAACTTGAAATTGACACAAACACACGAACGAGCACGTTATGATCTCTAACACCAACAATTCGCATCCTCCAGAGCCCAGCTGTGTAGCTGCTGCACTAGGTAAGCGGGTTCCAGCCAAACCTACCACACACATTACCGGCCACGAAACACGCGAAACAGGTTTTTGCTCGGTCGACCGGTCGCGGTACGTAACGAACACAAATCCGAAGCGAACCAAAACAACACAATATCTTTTGCACTAATCAAGCGTCGCGCTGACCACGGACCAAGTTGTCAATCGCATCGGTCGCGATATGAACCGTTGCCCGCCGATCGTCTAAAGAATCGGAGCGTAGCTACGCTCAGAGGCACACTATGCGCGCACCAGAGCACTCTACGCTGGCCGAGGTTTCGATGCGAACTGAGCCCATCGAGCCCCGATCGGTGTCTATTTCAATCGATGGGGACAACCCCACGACGGACGGGCGCAGTACGCAACTGCTCCTTCTGACCGACGCCGCCGATGCTACTGCTGCTGCCGTTGCTATTGCTGCTTAGGGCGCCGATTCGCGTGTATGTATGCGTTTGCTGATATGGGTATTTGATCTGATCAACGGAACCCCTCTTCCCCCAGTGGCTTTTAGTCGTGCCGATTAGTGAGCCGGCGTTGCCATGGTTCTCCGGTAATTACCGCGGTAAAGGTACTTCATGCTAGCTTAACAGCTTCGGTACAGCTTCACGATCTTCATCAATGGGACTGGCCCGGCCGGGCATTCCCGGAAAACGGATCTGGAATTTGGATTACATAATTTAGTCGCATGAATGTTCTTTCAAAGGTAAGCGTATTGTAAACACCGTTTTCGGAATTTATAGTTAACTCGAATAATGGCCTTACGATCTTAAGGGCTATATTCTTATGAATGGACCATACCGTGTATATTTTTAACTTGCGTTAAAACTAGGCGCACTCAACAAAGGAGATAAAATTACGCATCGGCTAACATAGAGCATAAATTGCAGGTTCTATTTACTGCCAGTAATTATCGTAAACAGCAAGAGTTTTGGCTACACGCGTTCAGTAAAAAGTTCGTTGTTCTTATCATACAATTTACTTTCCTGCTGTTAATAATTATTAAGAAGAGTTTCAACACCAGCATAAAGAAAAACATTCTAAAGAGCATAGAATTTTGTCACTTGGCTAACAAAAACAACACTATTGAGTCCGAAGTTCGTCAAATTTGCTCTATATTGATGATTTGAGTGCTTTCTGATATACAACATGAGAAACCTAAGAAGAAATTGAAAAAAAGATATATATCAACGTGCGCTAACGTCCGCTAACCACGTGCTGATATAAAAAACCGTTGGTGGAATTTGATTTGAATTTCCACGTTTGATGCAAGTAGATTTCCCGCATGCAACACCAAACCAATTTCGCCCTCTATCTCGCTCTCTCGTTCTTTGGTGAGCGGAATAAGCGGTTCTCTCTGCGTCAGTTTTCCATCTCCAGGAAAATGCGCTGCGCTCCAGAGAGCGCTCGCAGAAAACAACGGCGGCGACAGTCAGTTTTCCCTCGGTCGTACGACGGTCGCTTTGCCGTCGCCGCCACCGCATCCAAACAACAGAAAACGCTGCACCCCCAACTTTTGGGTCATTAAACTATCGTAGCGCAAGCAAGTGGGTGGGTTTGTGTTTGTGTGTCTCTTTCGCTTGGCTGCATGTGGTGTAAGTTGTGCGTTTGTGGCTCGAACGAGTGAAACCAATAGAGGGAATCCTCGGTGTGAAAAAACCTTCGGCACGAGAGAAGTCACTGTGGAACGCCAAATGGCGATAAAGAAAAGCCCTCCACCTCCTTGAGGCTGTGACGTTCAAGAGAGGGTGTGTGTGTATGTGTGTGTGTGTTGGTGAATGAAGCGTGTACGAGCGTGCGCCCCGACATTTACGGAGCATTAGATATTGCGTGAAAAAGGAGTACCGACGACAGAAGGATCTATCTGCTATGCTATCATCATCAGCATCATCATCATCATCACGATGTATTGGCTTCCCGTTTCTTTGTGCTGCGAAGCTCCGGTTCACTTGATGTCCTAGAACTCAACATCCCTAGACCCTGGCAGAATGGTCCATGGCGGCTGCATTCGAATCTCCATCGTCTCGCTTTATATCGCCAACGCCTGATGATGGTGTGTTGTGTTGCTAAATATTCTGCCTCGTTAATGATGAGCGGGCATTAAAAATAAAAAAAAAACAGAATGCCTGCTGCTGATGTATCTGACACATCTTGCGCAAGGAGTGCATTCCCCAGGCGCCAACCAGAGACGGCGTCGTCTGAAACATGATTTTAAATCATCACCGATGTGCCAATGCTGTCAGCACGAAAAGCGGGTCATCTCGGCTATTCTAGACGCCAGGAGAGAGAGAGAGAAACGGGCACAACAGGCATTATGTTCTGTATGATTACATTGTTGAATTCCTCCAGTACCTTCGGCAACGTTTGCCCACCTTGGTTGGCAGTCGTGTTCAATTTCAAACTTGACCATTGCGGTCCCAGTTCTGATGTTCTGTCCATCAAACCGCCCTCGGTGCGGTATTGTCCTCGTACAGGCTGTGTACGTCTGTTGTTATCAGTGACGGGATTTCGGCAGGAACATGACTTATGCTGCCAAACAAACAAACGCGACCCATAACGCTGTACCGGAACGAAAGTTTGTAGCAAAACATCGCTCCGGGAGCCAGGTGTTTGGACCGCGTGCGCAGCTGCCCTTTTCGGGGAATTTACACCGTCGATACAGCAGGAGCGTTCGCCGTGATTGAGTAACGCCGCCAAAGCTTATCATTCGCGATGTCGAACTATTTTTATCCTAAAGTGTAATGTATGGCAGACAAAGCGACATGGTGGCGCTCATTGCAAACCGGGTTGCAAACCGGCTTGTCTCGTCCTGTTTGCATGGATATAGGATTACGATTTTCGCGATAATGCTGATCCGGCATAGGCAGACACGCTGGAGCCTGGGGCGGTATAAGGTCGTTTTTGGGCGATTTCGCGCGCCTTCCAGCGGGAAATCTCGGAGATTTCAAGCAGTCGAGCAGTTGAAAAGTCGAGCTCACCCCTTAGTGTGCGTGTGGGTTGATCTCCGCTCTGTTCTGTTCTCTCTCTCTCTGCTCAAAAAGAGATATTCTGCAGCTTCGGCGGCGAATGCGTAAGCTAGCATAGATGAAGGAGCATAAGCTAACCTGCTTCTCATACCAAACAGTACCTCAGGCAAACAAACAAAGCGACAGATAAGACAATTCTGTTTTTCAAAAACATGTTAAGATACTTTGCGTTGAAACTTTCTCCCTGAAACTTCCCTCACCGTCGGTAGCGTCGTGCGTAAGTTAAAAGGAAAAAAATCTTCCTGCGTGTGTGTTTGTGTTGTGCGTGTTTACGGCTGTATTGGTAGGTGCGATATGCTATGCTTTGTCGGCGGAGGGAAGACCAGCATAAGAGAGCATAAAAACGCATCTGCCTTACCATCTTCCCGAATGAACCACCCTCCGCATACTCTGCGTCCCGTCATCCCCAGGCACATTCCTTCGTGGCTTTATGCCGTCAATCCTCATCCCCCGCACGCACGGAGCAAACAAAACCATCGCCGAGCATCGCGCATCACTGGCTATACTCTCGCGGCTCATCTTACGCATCATCGTCAGCAGCTCCGGTAGCAGCAGCAGCAGCAGAAACAGCACCAGCTGCATTACGTGGTGAACCAGCTACAGGAGCAGCAGCATCTTAAGTGGGTGAAAGAGGCAAAATTTAGGTGTGTTTCTGTGCGTGTGCATGTGTGTCTGGTCGATTTATGCTTTCTCGAGTGCCGCTACCCTCGGTTCGATTGCGTTCGCTGCTGGTTGCAGCAACTCGATCTCGGGGCCAGATCTGGCGACGATTGCTCTAACAAGACCAGGGCTCTGGTCTGGCAGTTTAAAGCATTTCCCGTGTTCTGTACGCACTGTGTGACTTCCTTCGATTGATCGACCAATCGATGCGTGTGCGTGTGTGTGTGTGTGTGGCTGTTGTGTGTTTGTTCAGAGCGCGAGCTGCATAGTGACCCGAAGAAAGATAATTAACGGTACGCAGCATAAGCATCGGTGTATCGGTTGTGGATTGATGCCACGCAGATGCATCTGCTTTGTGCTATTGTGAGAATGTAAAATGTCTCAAAGAGTGTCAAAGAGCAACAACTGAAGTATAAAACAGTGAAACAATAGTAGTGTTCAGCGCATTTGTGTCCCATCAGGCGTAGCCCCTCTGTTGGTTCTTCGGTGCTCTCTTACCACCCACGGTTGCCATATCGGTGCCGAGCATAAATTTTAATCGACCTCCACAAAACCACTAAAGTGTGTATTTATTTTACTTCTAGCATAAATATAAAAGCAAAACCAAAAACAAAAACCTAACGCCGGAATAAAGTGATTCCAGCAATTACTGCTCCCACTACCGACGTCCGCGGTACCGCGGTACCGATTCCAATATACGATCCAATTAGCCTGGCCACGCTGGGCTTCCTCCTCATCTCGCTCCAGTGACGGTGTGACGAGGGGAGAGGAGGCGTGTGTGTGTGTGTGTGTGTGCCTCCGCACGCAGAGCGGGCATAGTGCGTGCAGCAGCGAGCGAGCGAGCGAGTAGTGGGCCATCGGCGCGTCCACCCTGTACCCTCTCACGGTGGTGGCCAAATTATGTTAAGAGTGATTTACATCCTTACGATTGCCGGTTGTTTACACACACCAGTGACTTTCGGCCGCGAACAGTACCAGCAGCAGCACCAGCAACAGCAACAGCAACAACACTATGGTTCGGCAGCAGAACCATCCACCAATGGGTAAGTTGGGGAGGTCGCACTCGCTGGTGTTACCGAGCACCAGGGTTGGCTCGGTATTTTATGGACCGCTAGGCATAAGTTTAAACACTCCATAACTCCACCGGAGCCGTGCTTCAGGATAGGCGCTGTAACAGGATACAGGCGAGGAGTTTGGGGCTAGGGATTTACCAAACCCGGATAAGCTACGGCGGACGACGGTTCGACGTGAGCGGACTCCGATCGTCCGATGGCGTGGTCACCGTAGGGGAGTGGGAGAAGATGGGCTTCCCTTTCTGCTGGACGCAGATTAGTTTTATGGGGCTCCTTCGGGGCCACCACGGGACCATTTTAATGTTTATTCCGCTCACGAACTTTTCACGAAACCTCATGGTAAACGACCTGACCGACCTCCGAATTGGAGCTGACCGACCACCCCCAAATCATCATTATGATCCCGGTCAACGGGCGGGGAGGGTCGGGGTGCTGGTGCTAAGCCTCGGAAAAAGCGAAACGAAAACATCGGAAAAGCATAACAGAAAAGCATTAAAATCATTCCCTGTCCTTGTCGGTCAAAAAACCCCGTATATTGGCAGGCGGCCGAAGTCTATTGATCGCTGGTTACGGCCAGGTTGGCCGACATTCCTTCCTAACCCAATGACCTGCAGACAGCGGGAGCGATGGCGAAACGAATGGCTGGCTACCAAACCAACCAACCAACCAACCAACCAACCACCAACGCACCATCACCGCTACGGTCTATCCGTCGAGGGCCCGAGGAAGCCAAAGAATCCTTCGGCCACATTTGGTCTGCTCGAAGAAGCGTAACATCCGTATATTGGCACAAATCCAATTCCGGACGATATCGCGACGAGGGTATTAAACATGCCTGGCCTACCGGCCCAGACATGCGGACGCAAACATTCCACAGGATCTGGACCACCAGGATCCGGTTGCGAGAGAGCGTTAACGTTCCGGTCGCCCGCCCCGCACCCCGCACCCGACCATCGGTCCAGTCCTGATAATTTATGGGGCCACGATTTGGTATGTAGATGAGGAGTATCTTCCGAATTCTCGAGCTCTAGCAATAACAACACCAGCAGCGGAAGTGATAGCGGTAAAAAAAAGGGACAAAATGGTTCTCCAGAAAACGACTCCACCAACCGGAACAATTCCAGTTCCATGTCCCTTCCCCTCCCGGCGTTAGGCGTGGGGAATTGAAAATTAACTTCCGAGCAAAAAGGAAACCGACCAAACCACCGGCCGATTCCGTGCGGAATCGGATAAATGTTTTTAATAAATGCAAATATTTGTCGCACTCCCGGGTGACGTTCCCGGTAGCAGCAGCAGCAGCAGCACACGCCCTGATAAACCCTTTCACTTCCACTGCTCCGACCGGATCCACATTGGCCGCATGCCTAATCTCTGGGACGGACGGAAGAATCTGACCCCAATTCTCTGATCCGACCGGAAGATGCTGACGGTCCGGATGGTGTGCGTAGGACGACGGCGGCAGCGGCGGTGGTGGTGGCGGTGGCGGTGGAACATTCATAATCCTTGTTTATGTTTCGTTGATGCTGCCCTGGCCGCCCGGCTGCCCTGTGCCACACACCACAGTACAGTGGATGGCTTTTATGGAGCCTCATCACAAATAGAGCAGACAAGATTAAGCCATTAGTGGTGGATGGGCGGACGGCCTCTAGTCTTGTGTGGTGGTGCCCCCGGGTTGGAATGGAACCGGCCGGTTGCGGCCGAAATTCCAGGACTGTATGATTGGATGATGAAAATTGATTTGTATTTCCGACGTACCGGACCCACCCGGCATATGGGGTAGTCCTTTCGGGATCGTGCCAGGATCCTGCCAGGGGCTTCACCCATCCGACGTGTTCCAGGTGCGAATGAATTATTAATATTCGCAATCATTTCGGTGACGGCTGCTGCTGGGGCTACATGTTTGATGAACGCAAAAACTGATTTGATGCGATTTATTAAATGTACCGTATGTTGCGGTTCCTTGGGGAGAGCTCATCACGTAATCAGAGGGGCTAACGGTTGATGAAGCAGCAAATGGCATGTTCCGGTTTGATTTGATCACCGATCTGTTCTATGGTTAGAATCGTATGCATAAGAATATGGGACAGCATTTCTGGATTCGGGATAGGAACGTCTATACTTTACATACTTTTTGTTAAATCGTTAAACGAAGGTTGAAGCTTTAGCGCAAAGAAAGTGTTTCATGCCTTTGACAATCTCAGTAGACTTAGGTGTGGAAACGAATTGAATCTAGTAGCCAAAATACCGCAATCTATGAAGTTTATACCAAATGCAATACGACCATCCCTATCCTATATTAAGCTTCGAGTTGAACCCATCAAATCGTCTGCATCAATTTACGAGCGGCTCCAGCTTCAATCTCGGATTGTTGGATTGTCATTTTATTTTTTGATGAACCAACCGCAAAAGCAACACTCCATCTCGCATCCATCTGACACCATTTTCATCCTGCAAGTCCATTGTCGGTGTGCTGTGTTGAGGTTGGAACACAAACACTTACCCGGACACCGGAACCAACAGCTCCACCCAGCACGACATAACAGCATCGGCCCCACAACTACTTCTAGCAGCGCCAGCGACTGTCTCGAGACTTCTCTCGAAGCTCGAACTGCCTAGAATCGTGCTGGATAATTAATGCGATAGCAACGGCGGTGAGCGGTGAGGTAATTTTGCATCAGTTCCTCACCATCTGCCGGCCACGGAAGTCATACAACGCTGGTGTGCGCAACGGGGAGGACCAAGCACACATCGCCTGGTCGCCTGTTCCGGAGTGTATTTCATTCCATTTTACGATCAGCCCCACCTCCCGCGCGAATCACCGCCACTATGAGCGCCATCCGACGATTCTCACGCCTCGAGAAAGACCGCGAGACACCCGCCGGTGGCAGTTGTCGGCTGTCGTAGACCGGAATTCCGAGTCCCCGGTGTCTATGGAGCGGGGAGCTGTTTGGAGAATGCTTGCCAGAACGGTTGCGACGAATGCAGATCGGATCGGTGGCATGTGAGATTGATTGTTCCGTGGAGCTTACCGGACAGGCGACGAAACACAGGCAAACACGGTCGGCCATTAATCGGCCCTGGTCGAGTGTTATGGTCCTTGTGCTGGTCCTTGCTACTCCATCCCGCTGAACTATGCTGGAAGGAAGACCAGAAGCAGTAGAAAGCAATAAAGCTTCTATTCCACTCAACTGGCCGCCGTTCAGTGCGGTCCATCCATGTTCTCCATTCGTAAAACATTAATCTCATTTACTCGGGCCACTTCGTCCTGAAGGAGTATCGGTACACTCCTGATCTTATTAAATCTGCATCTGCTTGCCGAGACTTTGGACTTTGGATGCTTTTTGCCGCATTAATCCATGGTTCTTCTTTAACTTTCAACTTAAGAAGTGCAACACAAAAAAACACTAGTAAACCTGAACCGGTACATTTTTTTCAACGAATTCTGTTTACAGCATGGTGACAACAGTGCTGAGCTCCCGGATCAGAAGGTCACGCCTGCCGCCGGTCTGACATAAAGACATCCTCTGTTCGCTGATTCATGAAACGAACCGTGCGGCCGGTGAGCATGACATGATTGACAAAGAAAACTTTTCTCCACAAGGAGGCCCTGCCCTACGTAACGCCCACCGTCGGCCAACATCGTAACGTCGCGATGAAACTTAAAACCCGATTGGAAGTTAATTTCGCTTCCTTTCCACGCGCACGCGGTCGCCAGCCTGTCGACATACCCGCGTCTCTGTTTGCATACGTCCCTTGGGTTGGCTTCTTTTTCTCTT